>NC_133648.1:27754979-28054979 GCF_009905375.1 Apium graveolens | reverse complement strand
ATACAATTTGAAAATCTTAAAATTGATAATGATACTGAGGATGAAGCTGAAGTCAACATAAATCACATAATTGATGAAGAGTCTACTGATTAATTGAATCATGAGAATAAAAGCTCATCTCAAACACCTAAATTTGATAGCACAAACTCAGGGGGAGAAAGATGAGAAAATTCTGGAAGTCATTCCAATGATGATGAAGAAGCAGAAATCACAAGTCGGTAAACTCACACAAGGAAATGGGATATGAGTCACAATGCAGATGCAATTATTGATGATCCTAATGCCGGAGTGAGGACTAGGAGTGCAACTGCAAATGAATATCTTCATGCATGTTTTCTTTCACAGATTGAGCCAAAGAAAACTGAAGAAGCTCTATTTGATCCTGATTTGATATCTGCTATGCAAGAAGAGCTAAATCAGTTTGAAAAAAACAAAGTTTGGGAATTGGTTCCTGCACTGAAGAATAGAAGTATAATTGGAACAAAGTGGGTGTTCAGGAACAAAATGGATGAAAATGGAATTGTCACCGGAAATAAAGCAAGGTTGGTTGTAAAAGGCTACTCACAGGAGGAGGAAATTGACTATGATGAAACTTTTGCTCTAGTTGCAAGACTTGAAGCAATAAGGATTTTTCTTGCATTTTCTCCACATTCAAATTTTAAAGTATATCAAATGGATGTCAAGAGTGTTTTCCTGAATGGTGAGTTGGAAGAAGAAGTTTATGTGCAACAGCCACCTGGCTTTGAAGATCCAGAATTTCCAAATTTTGTATACAAGTTACTAAAGACTCTCGATGGACTAAAACAAGCACCTAGAGCCAGGTATGATACACTATCAAAATTTTTGATCAAGCATGGATTCACTAGAGGTACTATTGACAAGGTTCTCTTCTACAAGAAGCATGGTGATGATATTATCCTAGTTTAGATCTATGTGGATGATATTATCTTTGGTTCTATAAATGAAAAGCTTTGTCAAAGATTCTCCAAGCTTATGCAGAGTGAATATAAAATGAGTATGATGGTGAAATTGAGTTACTTTCTTGGACTTTAAGTTAGTCAAAAAAGTGATGGAATCTTCATCAGCCAAACTAAGTATGTCAAAGATTTATTGAAAAAGTTTGGTATAGTTGATTGTTCACCTGCATCTACACCTATTTCTACAGCTATAAAGTTGGATAAAGATAAAAAGGGCAAAAGTGTAGATATTTCAAGCTATAGAGGAATGATCAGATCTTTGATGTACTTGAATGCAAGTAGACTAGAGTTTGCTACATGTCTGTGTTCAAGATTTCAAGCCAACCCAAAGGAATAATATTTGATGGATGTGAAGAGAATTTTCAGATACTTGAAGGGAACTCCAAACTTGGGATTATGGTATCCTAAGGGAACTAGTTTTGAAACTGTTGGATACAAAGATGCAGATTTTGCTGGATGTAGGGTTGACAGGAAGAGCACTAGTGGAATCTGTTAGTTTCTTGGACAGAGACTTGTATCCTGGTATAGCAAGAAACAACAATCTGTGTCAACTTTCACAACTGAGGTTGAATATATAGCTGCTGGAAGTTGTTGTGCTCAAGTGCTTTGGATTAGAAATCAGCAAATGGATTATGGTCTAGTGTTACACAAAATTCCAATTATGTGTGACAATACTAGTGCTATATCTATTGTGGCTAATTTAATTAATCATTCTAGAATAAAGCACATTGATGTAAGGTACCATTTCATTAGAGAATATGCTGCAAATGGTACCATTGAGCTAATTTTTGTTCCAACTGAAAAACAGTTAGCTGACATTTTTACTAAACCTTTGGATGAAGCGACTTTCACTAGACTTGTAGGTAAATAGGGATGTTAAATTCTTCATCCTAAGGCAAGAACTCAGCTAATATTTTTCAGCAGATTAATTTCTGATAAATCAAAATTAATTTGATTTAATTAGAAATAAACTAGAATATGAATCATAAATATTTCATAAATCTCTGCATGATTATTTTTCAAAATTCAAAATTTAGCTTGGAATTTTTCGATTCTAAGAAAGCTGTCTAAATGTTGATTTGCATTTTCAATATGTAAAATTAGCACAAGGCAGAATCAAAGTGTTCCAAAGTATATAGAGAACTGAGTTCTCGATAAGTCTAATTGACTCATCGACAAGTCATTTTAAGACTTCTCGGGTGAGTTCTCGACAAGTCAATTTTCTGACTTCTCGAGGGACTTCTCGATAAGCTTTATTATGACTTATTGATAAGTCATTCTAGAGTTCTCTATAAGTGTTAACTCATAGATTTCTCTACAAGTATATTGTTAGACTTATAAATACTCAAAACTGAGATAATTTAATTTAATAAATTATTTTGGTAAAACACTTTTGACAAAATCATTCTGATTTTATTTTGATTTATTCAAATAAAAATTGGAAACAATTCAGTCCAAGTAGGACAAACTGAGTATTTATTTCACATCTCGATAAGTCAATTTTAGTTCTCTAAAAGAGTAAATTAAAATGACTTATCGATATATAATTCACTTTTCACAATGGCTTCTCGATAAACAAATTCCAAACGTTTATTTTTTTTGAGTTCTCGATAAGTCATTTGCTTTTACTATAAATACTCAGACATCTATACATACAGTTCTTTACGAAGAACTCTTAGTGACCTAGAATTTTCAAATCTAAACCGATTTCTCTCTCATTTTAAAATCTCTCTCTTCAAGTTTTCTTACCCACTAAACTTCATACTCTTCTCAATGGACTCAAACACTATTGTATCCTTTATCCCAAAAGAAACCAACTTTCTTGCATTTCAGGATGCAAATCAAGCTCCTGAAGCTTTCAAAAGCTTTATGAAGTTTCTGTCTGAAACATATTTTGTGGGGGCTCTTACTGCTAATCATGTACTCTACTTGGATGTGTTGAGGAACTTCTGGACTACAACAGTGACAAGAACAGTGGTGCATGAGAATTAGGTTGCATCAATTATGATGAATTGTACAATCAAGGGCCAACAGGTGGAGATTTCTGAGAATGACGTCAACATGACTTTGGGCATACCTACTGACAAGCTGGTGGAGGTTCCAACTCAGGAGGAGCTTCATGAATTCATGGACTTCATCAATTATTCTGAAAAGATTAATCTCGCAAGCATGAACAAAAAGAACCTGAGGAGGGACTGGTTTTTTCTTTTTTATTCAGTAATAAGGGCCTTCACCTGCAGAAAGTCAGGGTTTGACAATATTTCAAGTGTTGTCCAGAAGCTGGTCTACTCAATGGCTCACAACAAGCAGATTAATGTAGGACACTACATCTTGGAGGAATTGAGCACCATGCTAACAATGTCATCAGCATCAAGAGGTAAGAAAATATTTCTTCCTAGATTCATTAAGTCTGCTTTAAATTATAAAGTAAATGATATATATATGCTAGATGGTGTAGGTAGATCATTAATAGGCAATTGTAAGCAAGTATCCAAAATTCTATTTGGATCACTAATTACAAAAAATAAGGTGCAGATGGGTCTTAAATTAACTCCATTTATGTTGGAAAAAATTATGACTTATCCCTATCATATGCCTGACATGAGGTCTAATGTAAGTCAACCTAGTGTAGTAATGGTCCCTGAACTTGTGGAAGTACAAACATAGGAACACCATCAAGGACCTTCCAATACTGAGACCCCTTCTTCTATACCAGTAGCTGCTAGGAAGACAACCACTCCATCCTCTCAAATGGGTGAAGTGAGTAAAAAGAGGAGAAAGCAGGCACCCCTACCAATCATCAATGAGAATGGTGAGGAACAAATATGACATGTGTCATCATTGGTCAAAAAGACAAAGAAGGCTAAAAATTAGAGCTGACCACTCAAGCCACCTCTGCATCCTCTCAAAAGGATGTAGTTATAAAATAGGGACAAAAACAGACTCTAGGGGCATCCTCTCAACAAGGTGTCTCTATTAAAAAGAGCATTCTCCCTAGTGCACCCTGTAAAGAGTCTGCACAAACATCACTTGAACAAATTCAAGTGTATGAAAGGAGACATAAATATGGCACACACAAGGAGAGCACATCGCTTGAAGCTCCCTCTTCTATTCAGGAGGAGCTGCTAACACTTCAAACTAAGATTCAAATTATGATTTCTAAAATTTCTTCAACTTATAATAAAACACTTGAATCTAATCCTCAAGTGTTGCCAACTTCAAGTGACATGGTTCAACAAACTGTGCTCACCACCCAGACACCAAATCTAGATGGGGAGAGGCTACTAGCCGGGGTGTACCTTGATAACACCATCATAAATACGAGGGATCCATCAGTTCTTATTGAAGACCCCATGGTAGTTACCGATGCACATATATGTGTAAATTAGCCTTCACAGGCTGTAAGGTTTGAGGATAATACCTCTGAGGGGGAGCTATCTAAATCATCTTTAATTTAATTGGAGGTTCCTATTGGTGGAACAAATCCCCTCAAAACCCTAGCTGAAATTGCACTCATAATTAAAGCTAGGAGTACAATTGTCAATGATCTTGTTATAAGGGAGGCAAGTTTTGCACTTGAATGTGCTCACTACAAAATGAGCAAGAGTTTGAGGCTAGAGTATATGACAGTAACCTAGCTAACTCTTCTCTAATTCAAATGGAGGTTCCCACCATAAGTGAGGAACAACAAACTGTCAAAACCACATAGCAATCTGTGAGTCAAACTGTGACCTTAGTCACAGGTGGTTCAATTCCTTCAAATCAACCTTCTACTTCTCAACCACAATAATCACACATCATCTCTCGATGGCTACAGGCAGCTGAAACTCAACCTACAACTGTAGATGATCTTCTTGTTGATCAAATTTATGGTCTAGCCAACATCTCACAGCATCTTCTTACCTCAGATATGAGCAACCAAGACTATCAAGCTATTTTTCTAACCTACAATGAAGAAGTTGAAAATCAGAAGCAGAAAATAGTTAATAAAGCTGATCAAGATGGAAATGTAGATGCTTGGTTGTCTAAGGACTTTTCTTTGGAGATGGATCAGGTCTTGGCTAGGTTTAGAGATGAATGTGTAACTATACTGGGAAGCAATGCCAACGTCCTGATTCCATAAGATGTCTATGATGCTAACACTAAAGTTTACAAAGCTCAACTCAAAACTTTTCACCTATTTGGTTAAGCTCTAGAACTAAAGTTGATTGGTCATTAAGACAAATAAGGAAGTTGGTGAAAGAGAAGATGGATGATATTATTCCTTCTCAAGTCAAGATCACTTCAAAATTTTAACATTTTGCTGACCAAATGGCAAGATTTGATCTGACTTCTGTAGAAAAGGATGTCAAAAATTTCAGACAGTCTTTCATAGCTTTGTATGAGGTAGTTTAACAACAAATTACAAGTTCAAATGATATAAAGCTCAAATTGAACCAGCTTCATCAAAGTAGATATGAGCCTTTTGCACTGCTCATGGAAGGAATAAAGGAAGCTGTGGAAGCAACCTTTGGGTCCCCAGTACCTTCAAGCTCTCAATAACCAACTTCCACATCCACAAATTTACAACTTAAGCTCTTCAAGAACAAGTTTCAACTTTGCAGTCTTCAAATGACTCACTCACATCTCAAGTGTAAGCTCTCACGACTCTAGTGCAGAGTCAACAGGCAGATATACATACCTTGGTGGACTCCTACAAGCACTTACAAATGTAAAACTCTGTAGCTTTGGGAGCCATCATGGGAAAACTTAACATTCCATTGCCTACACTTCCTGAGACTATGAGGCCAAAAAGTACAACTCCCCTACTCATGCCTGTTCCCAAGACTAAGGAGGAGATAGAAATTAGGATTCAATAATCCAAGGATACTGGTTAATCAAAGGAGACTAGCAAATTGACATCAACTACTCAAGCTGGTCAAAGCTCTTCAAAAGCTCAATTATCTAAAGATGTTGGGAAGGACATACTTCTAAAAGTTACAGAAGACCCTGTTAGGATAAAGAATTCAATGAACTTCTGTCAGTTTTAAGGGTGTCTCTCCAGAACAACTACATCACTTATAAAAGAGCATTGGCCAATAATATAAACTTTGTTAGAGTGGTGATTGTCAAAGTTGATGACTTTCTGGAGAAAAGGATTGTAGCTAATGTGAATAATTGTGGATTGGACATATGTCTATAGGTGTCTCTCTCCAATATTCAAAAATTGAGAGCATTTGAGCTGGATACAGTGATTGACAAAGTACATTCAGTAATTCCAGAGGACACCCAATTGGTACATGAACTCAAGAAGGCTCAGTTAGATGCTTTCCCTGAAGCCTATCTCTATCCAAGCAAGGATGTGGCCTACATCTATTCTCAGACTAAAAGATGCAAACTCTTCACTGTTCCTAAGAATTGTGTAAGAGGAAACATGAGGCTGATATGACTCTTCAATCTGATCTGAAATGCAAAAAGCACAAGAAAACTGAAGATGAAGAGATGATCAGAATCCTTGAAAGGTACCTTGTGAATGTTGATACCATATTTCCAAACATACAATATAACTTAAAGGATGACAAGGATGATGATGAGCAGAAGCAAGATGATCAACCACCTTCTAGCTCAAATCCAAGTCAAACTTTTAGAGCAACCGGTAGCAAAGACAAGAAGCAGAATGAGAAGAAGCAAGATAATAATAAGAGAGGAGAAGAGAAAAGAAGAAAGAAGAAGGAAGACACCTCAGAACCACAACAACAAACCCTAAAAATCCAAAACAGTCGAGCTCAACCCTCTAAGCCAACAAACTCAAATACTAAACCACCTCAAACCTCAAAACCCAAATTCTTGTACAAACAAACTGCTAACACCTTACTGAAAATACCAATCACCTCAAGCCAAACATCTCTAAAGAAAATCTCAAACCTACCTTTAGTTAAGCCACCAACCAAAATTCACTACAAATATGTTGGGAGAAAATCAAAGAAAATGCAAGTTACTGAGAGGGCCATCTAGAACTGTTTCAATCAAAGTGATTTTCTACCTCTAAACTGGTGTATCTCAGATGAAGACTACTTTCAATAATTAGCTGAAGAAATGGTCAGAGATACCTTTGCATTTCTTGGCAGAAAATTAATGGATACATTTTCACCCACAAAGATCAAAAGGGTGATAAGCTTACTGAAGGACAAGGATACTACAACAAAGGCATAAAGATCTATTTTGGCTGAATATTTGGTAAAAATAGAGGAAAGAAGAACAAGAGATAAGGCTGAAAGTGAGGAAAGGAAAAGAAAGTATATTGAGGAGATAGAAATGTATATACAAAGATCTGAAGAACTCAAGGCAAAGGGGATGAGCAGAATAACCAAGGATGGATAATTTCTAAACATCAAGGTTGGCAGATTCTCAAGAATTAGGGTTGGTTTCTTGTATAGTTATCCATTAGCAGACAAACTCAAACTTGTAGAAGCTCTAAGAGGGACACCGATTATAGAGGAACTGGAACTACATATAGAGTTAAAGGACCTCATTAGAAAAGAAACAGGATATGAGACATTTGTCTGATGTATGTACATGTCAAACTCAAGGAATCACCTATTATATAAAAGTTGCATTTTTGTCAATTTGTTATGTAAATTTTTATTGTTCATTGTAGCTTGGGGTTAGTCTTGTTACCAGGAATGAATTTGTGATAATCATTCTTCTCACAAATTGGGGGAGATTGTTGTGCAAGACATGCCTATACCATAACAAGACTAAGTCAAATTGACAGCCCTAAGTAAGTTGTATGATAATCTAAGTTTACATTTTGTATTGTATTACTTAAGTCTGTAAAAGTGTAAATAGATTAGACTGGAATATATTTATGTAAACAGTCTCAAGGCTAAGAATAATCTCCGGAAGAAGATCATGAAGATCATGCCTCAGAGAGAATGTGAAGAAGCTTGAAGTTGAATAAATATGTTTTGTGAAAAACATTCAAAGTCAAAAAATCTACAAGTCACAGACTAAGTCTTATAGAGAAGTCATTCGAGAACTCCAGTGTTAAGTCACACAACACTATAGAAGGGGGTTGAATATAGTGTTTATACAATTAAATCGATTTAGAACACAAAGTAGTAGTTTATTCAATCGTAATAAACTCTGTTATAGTAGGTTAAACTACTCTCTCAGTGATGAACAATATCACTAAGAGCTGCTAGGATTACAAAGAATAATATTCGCGTGAATGATAACACATATAGTGTAAACCCTAAGCTGTGTTTATATAGTACACAGTTACAAGATATCTTCTAATTGATATGAAATATATCTCTTTCTAAAATATATCAATCAGATATTATCTTCTACAAGTCTTCTAGTCGTCCAACTCCTAAAGCATATCTTCCTTTGTTTTAGTCCAGATCCTCTGCTACAAATCAGCCGCACTTTACTTCTGAAGCATATCCTTCCTTAAGTTCTGATATCACAAGTTCTGATAACTTAAGTTCTGATATCTTCCTGTCTTTAGTAAATCCTGATATTAAGTTCTGAAACTAAACAAATGAAATTAGACATGACATCATAAATATATCTAACAATCTCCCCAACTTGTAAATTAAGAAAAATATACAAGTTAATAGATTTGATGATGTCAAAAACATTTAAGTAAAAATGCAATTAGAGTTTATTTAAACAACTAACTACAACTTACAGTCCTTGCAGCTTTTATTAATCTTACTGAATCAATCTGAATCCAAAATGATTCTTGACAAAGTTTGATATCAGCTTCTCTTCTGCATTACTCAGGACTTGAGCTAATGTAGCCTTGACTTGCTTCAGTTCTTCATCTTGACTTCCAATCTGGTAGATGGCAGTCCTAAGTGCTGAAATGTGATTTCTTTCCAATCCATCTTCAAGTCTGATAACTCTGGGATGTGAAGAGTCTTCATTGTAACATAAGCATCTTCCTTTCGGAATAACTTCTACCTTAGAAGAATTCTTCCTTACAGAAATTTCTCTTGCATCATCTTCAACTATCTTTGGAATAAATTCTGCAACCCTTGATCCAGAGATTCTGGCTTTATCCCTTATGGTCTTCATGATGAAATTTGACCATCTTCTGGTAATCTCAGACTTTATCTCCAAAAAATAATGAAAGAATTGAAGTTCTTTAAGAGATTTATTCAGCACATCTGATTCTGACATTCTGTATGTTCTTCCATCTTTAAGAAATAGAATAAGCTTTTCCTTAATTTTACTCTTATCATGAGTATCCAGTACCACTTGAACAGATATAATCTTGTCAAAGTGTTTCTGTGTAACTTCCTCAAGTGGTTTGTCAGTTAATAAAAATGGATCTTTGATAGTTACTTTAACTCCTGTTTTGATCTTGGCTTCGCTTGATCCTACCCCAGATCTATCTCTTGCTTCTCTGGCATTCAATCCAATAGTCATGAAATCAGATAGCAGTTGACTTTTCTTAGGATCTGATGGTTTAACATTTTTCCATAGGAGTTTCTTCTTATCAGCAGTTGTCATCTTGTTCAAATCAACTTGAGCTCTGTCAGAGGTTGATGTCTTGATGACTTGTTCAGGATTTACAGATTCTTCTGTAGCTTGCTGTTCTGAAATATCTTCACTCTGAACAACTTGAGCTATGTCAGAGGTTGTCTTAGATTCTTCTGTCATCTTTCTTCTTTTCAGATTTTCAACCGTTTCATCTTCAGCAGCAGCATCATCAAAGACTTGAACCAACTTGCACACAGGATCCATCAAAATTTGAGAAACCTTTATTTCATGTTTCTTAACTATCTCCCCAACTTTTCCTTTTCCCTTGTCTTTGGGATCAGTAGTAGTTTGAGATCTAGTATTTGATGTAAGAATCTATGTGGCAGTTCTTTCTTTTATCACTATACCTTTCTCCTTAGGTCTGGGAGGCTTCTGTGCATTAAATGCTTTAGATTTAGGATTTGTCTTCTCAGTAGCAAATCTAGCTTCTTCCTCCTTTAGAGTCTCTAAATCCATTCCAGGATTATGCTTGAGAAACAATCTTTTAGCAATTTCTTCATCAAGAGTTTGAATCTTGGGATCCTTATAGTAGACAGTAGTCTCCCTTCCCTTAAGCTTCAGAGTTTGTAAAAACTTCTGAGAGTCTTGACTTCCAGACTGAATCAGAATATCAGAACTTGATATCAGAGTTTGAGCATTCATAGCTTCAGAACTTGTATTCTTCTGTGTAGAAGATTTGCTAGAATCAGAAATTAGTTTCTGTGAAGAAACTTTGCTGCTTTGCTTGCCTTTACCTTGACCTTTCCCTTGCTAGGGTTTCCCTGGTCATCTTCAGAATCATCCTTTTTCTTCAGTGGTTTGCTAATTGAGCATTTGGACTTAACTACCTTCTCCCCCTTTTTGGCATCATCTGGCAGGAGTAGAAAAAGAAGGAGTTCCACTGAAAATTGGATTTCATTGAGCTGTGTTTGTTGAGAGGCTTGATTCCGCAAGACCTCATCCAGTTGAGCGTGCTGCTTGGTTTGAACTTGCTCAATAGCTTCCACTTTTTCATGAATTGGTCTGATAAACCTATTCTTGTCTAGCTTGAGCATCAGGTCTAGCTTATCAACATTTTCCTGAAGTTTATCAACCTTTTCATGAGTCTTGGAGTGTAGACCTTGAAGATTTTTAGTACTGAGAGCAGTGACTTTAAATTGTTACTTGAAATCAGAACTTGTCAGCAACTCATCAGCTTTTGAAATATGTTCTGACAGAATATGTGAGCTAGAAATGAAGTCAGGTTCATTCCACTTCTTTGTCCATTCAACTCCTCTAAAAGTTTCTTCCCAAGGAACATGAGCATCTTCTTCAATAAACTTAAGTAGTGCCTCCTTTCCAAGAATTGGAGCACTGACTGGAGCACTTGCTGGAGCACTATCTCCAGAATATGATAAAATCTCATCATTTTCTGATAACACCAGAGTGTGTGTTACTGAAGGAGATTCTGGAACAACTTCTTCTATTTCAGGTTCCAAATCTAGAATTGGTGTAGTAGGAACTTCAGCATTTAGCATTGGAGAAACAGGTGGAGTTGACTCTGTTGCTGGTGGTGCTTCCAGATACAAGACTGTTTGAATATTCAGCCTGTGAATGTCAATTTCAGGACTTAACCCTGAATCTTCAATTGTAGCTGTTTCTTTGAATGGAGAGTTAGGAGGTATGATCACTGTGTCATGAACAGTGTCTTCAAGTGCTGGAAGGGCTTCAATTATAATAGGTTCTGATGAGATCACAGATTCCTGATCCCCTTCCTCAGCATCTTCATATTGAGATTGTATAATTTTCACACCTTCTCTAGTATTCCTTGATCTTCTAGATGGTGGAGTGATATGATCTGTATCATAATTTTAAGATCTTTTCCTTTTCAAAAGTTCAGAACCCTCAGCTTCATTCTCCTTCTGAAGAATTGACTCTTCAGCTTCTATTGTCACAGTTTTTGATGCAGGAACCTGGACTTGTTCATCCTCATCAGATTCATCTCTCATAATTATCCTTCTTCTTCTTCTCCTTGGTGGAGATTTAGGCACATAGATAGTTCTTTTGGTTTTGGGCCTAGAGGATGTGTCAGATTTTACAACTGGCACCTTTTGAGAAGTACCAGGGGTTGGTTAGGTTTTGGATTTGAGAGGTGAGGTTTTGATAGTAGGTGCTGATGGTTGTGGTTGAGAGTATTGTGTTGGTTGATAGTAGGTTCTGATAGTAGGCTGTGGTTGAGTATTGGAAGGCTGTGTTGGTGGAGGTTGAGAAGTAGAAGGCTGTGTAGGTGCAACATCAGGATATATGGTTTTATATGTGTGAGGGTCAGAATTTACTAAGAACTGTTTTACAGATTGAGGAATTTGAAGAGTTCTTAGTATTTCTTTCTTATTATCAGTAGATAACAAGTCTGTGAAGGCCCTTTTATGAAGTTTAAAAGGTTCAATTATCTCACTAAAGTTTTGGGGCTTATCAGTACAACAAAAACTGTAAATAAGTTGACAAAACCTAGCAAAATAAACAGTATTTGGGTCCTCTTTTAACCTATCCCCAATAAAACCCAGCGCAACACTAGCATAATTAAAATGAGTTTGATTAAGAAGAGAATACCCAATTTGCTGACTCATGATTGGAATAGCATCAAAGTTGGAGCATTTGTTGGTAAAGGCTTTGGTAATACAGTCGAAAAAGAAGCTCCACTCCCTCCTGATGTAGGGCCTCTTCAGTTGTCCCAGCTTGGACAAAGATTTCTCATAGCCAAGATTTGCCATCATGTTTTGAAGTACTGACTCTCCAACTTGTGAACTGTAAGTACAGTTTTCTGGCAAATGCAATGCTTGTCGAACAGTTGACAAGGTGACCAAGTGCTCATCTTTCCCTGTTGTAAAAATAATGCTTGGGGACCCATTTTCACCGCCATTATCATAAAATCCAGACCTCCAAAACTCCAGAATTTGCTTGCCTGAGAGAGTCTGTGGTTGGGAAAGAGCATACCCAATTTCACTTCGAGCAAGAAAATCTTGAATGAAGTGAAGTTATGAAGGAGCCTCGTCCTTGTTGAGAATAGCCATGTAGTTGTTGGGAACAAACTTGGCTCCATCATAGATAAGGTCCTTTGGTGCCATTTCTATGAGAAACTAAGTGAAAAGTTGCATGTTTTCAAGGTGTTTGATAAAATACCTGTAAGAAAGTCTGTTAGAAAATAGAGAGAAAGAGAGAGAGAGAGAGAGAGAGAGAGAGAGAGAGAGTAAAAGAAATAAGAGATAAGATAAGAGAGAAGTTAAAAGATTTGATAATCTTTTATCTCTAATATTTATTCTCTTTCCACTCAATGGCTCTTTTTGGAAGTAAAACCAACATTTTACACCTGGCAGTATGTAAACAGTCAAAACATTATTAGTTGGCATGGTAAACGTGCAGTAATTATTGCTCACATGCGGTTACCAAAACAAACACGCAACCCATTAACCAAATGATTATCACTATTTTTATCTCACTTAATTACTTTCCTGTGAAATATAACTGTTACAGTAAATACTAAAAATAAGTCATGTAATTAAAATGTGTCACGTAAGCATCAGAGTTTGCATCAGAACTTGACTCTTATCAGAATTTAACGGTCATTAGAACATGGCTTCTGTACTCAAAAAGTGAATGACTATTTCTGTAATTCTTTAGACAAATACTGAAGGGTTTTTAGCACATAAACGCAACGAAAACGTAAATTTAAATCTTAAAAAAAAACGAAACCCTCCGCAGGATCCATGCGAAAAATAATATTTAATTCGTAGTCCAGTATGTTTACCTTAAGAAGGTTTACGTTAATGGAAAGATGGAGGTCTTTAATAGCGATCCAAGAACGATGAACGGAAATCCCTAGCAGCTGCTCCTCAAGTGTGAAGCACTCCACCGGTATCCACCAAGATTACAATGTGATGGAGGAGGAAGAGGTTGAGAGAATTAGTTGCCTCCCTCTTGTTCTACTTTAGAAATTAAATAAACAAGTAAATGTAAAGTGCAATAAAGTAAATGTGTTTGGTTATGGCCCCATCCTATGTGATCTTTATCAAGCTCATTATAAATATCAAGGTCAATCTAATATGGTGATGGAAATAAATACAACTACTTATTACATAAGTCTTCTTCTTTGTTTAGACTTCTTGTATGCCTCGTCTTCTTCTTTGTATCACCTCCATTGGATAGCCTTCTTGAGTCTTCAATTACATTACATAGATTGAAAGTAAAACTAATCTAATGAACTTACAAGAATAACTCAAGTTACATTCGAGATTTATGATTACAAAGATTGACGACATGCAAGTCGTATTTAAAACCAAAACCAAAACCATTACACTAAGGTCAAAAGGCCATAACCATCCACCATGCTCATACAACACATAAAAGCATGTTAAAACACATAATCTGATATTAACATATCATATTATCCATGATCTAATCATAAAAAAAATATGACAATAATCAGAAAAATCAGAATCAAATCAGAAAAACAAGAATCACTGTTTACGGGCAGTAAACGACGTCAAACGCCTTACAGACGAGTCGTTGATAGCTTTATCTATCAGTTTTGTTCAGACGCTCGTTTACCTATGGAATAGGGTATTCGTTTGCATAAATCGGACACCAGACCCAGATTTCAGCAAATATGTAGTAGCCAATTCAGAATCTGTATCTAATATGATTCTCATAATTGGAACAAACATAAATCATATATATATCAGTATATATATAGATTACATAATCATCTTATGATTATATAACTCACATGAATATCATATATTTAATACCATACATATATAAGCATATTATATCAACATCAAATCATGGCGAATCACGTGCATGCTCATATATCGAAAACAGTTAAACACATAAACGAATTAAAAACTTTTCGCAAGTAGCTCTGATGTCATTGAAGGGTTTTTAGCACATAAACGCAACGAAAACGTAAATTTAAATCTAAAAAAAAATGAAACCCTCCGCAGGATCCATGCGAAAAATAATATTTAATTCGTAGTCCAGTATGTTTACCTTAAGAAACTTTACGTTAATGGAAAGATGGAGGTCTTTAATAGCGATCAAAGAACGATGAACGGAAATTTCTAGCAGCTGCTCCTCAAGTGTGAAGCACTCCACCGGTATCCACCAAGAGTACAATGTGATGGAGGAGGAAGAGGTTGAGAGAATTAGTTGCCTCCCTCTTGTTCTACTTTAGAATTAGGGTTAATTATTTGGGTTGAGGCAAATAGGGTTTATAATAGTATATTTATAGGCAAAAATTTTAGCTGAAAATTTTCCATAAAATATGATTATTATTAACCCTTAATTGATTATTCTTATTAACCAATTAACTAATAATTAAAACAACTTTTAATCATTAATCCCTTTTCTAAACACTTTAGAAAAATAATTCTCTCACTTGATTTAATTTCAAAAATTAAATTCTTGATTAATAATATTAAGAATTAATTAAATATCATTTAATCAATTATTAAATCTGCTATTTACTTATTTATTTCACAAATAAATAATTACCAGCCATTATTAATTAATTCCTCCACCATTAAATCATTCTCTTTTATGGTGTGACCCTGTAGGTTCAATATTAAGCCGGTAGTAGAAATAAATAATAATAAAACTATTTTATCATTATTTATATAAATTCTCTAATTCATTAAATATGATTAATTAATAAATTAATCATATTTATTCTACATCGTGAGGGATACTTCTCACCATATCGCGACTATCCGGATAATACGAATTCACTGCTTAGAATACCAAGAACCTATTCAGTGAGTAGTTACCGTACAATCAATTCCTTCTACCCTGCAATGTCACGATTAAATACAAGGCATGGAACTTATGCCAAGCCTATCTTATTTAATCATTTGCTTTCCCATTCACTATGCTTAGTTCTATTTAATGTAAATTAGAAACTCCTTTCTAATTTCATTCACTCTGGCCAGAGATTCCTGAACTAGCATAAGTGGATCAACATTGAACATTCTCTTCCTTCACTGGAAGGGGTAGATCCTTTATTGATCATACACTATCTTCGTGTACAAATTCCTATACCCAGTAGAGCCCTTATAATTGTCCCTAGAGACTAAGAACTAAACCAAAGCATAGTTCAGTGTACACAAGATGACTATGATGACCTCAAGTCTAAGGATACTTGTACAACTATCACTATGTGAACAACTGCTGACACGTGAGTGAACTCCATCAGTTGTTCAGCTGTATGAGTCATGTTCAGTGAACTTATTCTAAAATAAGCACCTACATACTAGCTATAATGTCACCACACAAATGTCTATGAGAACAGACATCCTTCATAATGATGCAAGTATAGTATGTACCGATCTTTACGGATTACTAATTACCAGTTAGTAATCCTACGACCAGGAAATATTTAAGTTTAGAGTTATCATCTTTTAGGTCTCATTATTATGATCTCATCATAATCCATAAAAAGCTTTACTCTAAACTATGGTATATCTTATTTAAACACTTAAATAGATAAAGCCCGCAATAAAATCAAAACAAGTCTTTTATTAATATCAATGAAATCAAAACAGATTACATAAAAGTTATTCATAAATCATCATACATGATTGGACTTAGGACACATCTCTTTCAAATACAAGTGGGAGATTGAAAGAGATATGTCCTAAGTCCAATCACGTATGAGGATTTAGGAATAACTTTTATGTAATCTGTTTTGATTTCATTGATATTAATAAAAGACTTGTTTTGTTTTTATTACGGGCTTTATCTATTTAAGTGTTTAAATAAGATATACCATAGTTTAGAGTAAAGCTTTTTATGGATTATGATGAGATCATAATAGTGAGACCTAAAAGATGATAACTCTAAACTTGAATAGTTCCCGGTCATAGGATTACTAACTGGTAATTAATAATCTGCAAAGATTGGTACATACTATGCTTGCTCCCTTCAGGAGGATGTCTGTTCTCATAGGCATTTGTGTGGTGACACTATAGCTAGTATGTAGGTGCTTATTATAGATTAAGTTCACTGAACATGACTCGCACAGCTGAACAACTGATGGAGTTTACTCACGTGTCAGCAGTTGTTCACATAGTGATAGTTGTACGAGTATCCTTAGACTTGAGGTCATCATAGTCATCTTGTGTACACTGAACTATGCTTTGGTTTAGTTCTTAGTCTCCAGGGACAATTATTAGGGCTCTACTGGGTATAGGAATTTGTACACGAAGATAGTGTATGATCAATAAAGGATCTACCCCTTCCAGTGAAGGAAGAGAATGTTCTAAGCTGGTCCACTTATGCTAGTTCAGGAATCTCTGGCCAGAGTGAATGGAATTAGAAAAGAGTTTCTAATTTACATAGAACTGAGCATAGTGAATGGGAAATCAAATGATTAAATTAGATAGGCTTGACACAAGATCCATGCCTTGTATTAATCAGGACATTGGAGGGTAGAAGGAGTTAATTGTACGGTAACTATTCACTGACAGGTTCTTGGTATTCTAAGCAGTGAATTCATATTATCCGGATAGTCGCGATATGTTGAGAAGCATCACTCACGATGTAGGATAAATACAATTAATCAGTTAATTATATTTAGTGAATTTTAATATTCATATAAATAATTAATAAAAAGTTTATTATTATTTATTTCTACTACCGGCATAATATTGAACCTACAGGGTCACACCATAAAAGAATGTTTCCTTTGATGAATAATGAGAGAGAGAATTATTTTTCTAAATAGTTAAGAAAAAAAATAATGATTAAAATAGTTTTAATTATTATTAAAACATTTTATGAAGATAAAATGTGGGGGTTAAAATATATAAAGATATATTATAAAACCCTAGGAGAGTCCTATAAATAGAATGAGATGGATGGCTCATTTGGACAAGATACACAATTTTGGTTTTGTGAAAACCCTAGCCTCCATCTTCTTCCTCTCTCTCTATCCCAAAACTCCATTTTTATAAAAGCTTATTTTTATAAAAAGGTTCATCGAAGAGGATCGTTCTTGGTGGATACCGGTAGAGTGCTTCACACACTGAGGAGCAACTGCTAGCACTCCAATTTTATAAAGCTTCGATTCACGAGGTATGGTTTCGATTCCTCAGTTTTTTCCTTTTATATGTTTTTCTATATGTGCGGTATATGGTTTTTACGGAATAATTGTTATTTCGCGCTTCCGCTCATTCATAAATTCCTACAAGAATTTGGCTCATCAGCACTTGATAAATTAGAACTTGAAGAGCCAGTGACTGGTTCTGATGCTTCTTGAGAGTCTTGAGATGTGGTATGTTCATCAGCTTGCTCCCCCTGAACAGGTGTATTTTCCTTTGGAGTAGTTACCATAATTTCAATGACATCAGAATTTTACCCGTCAGAACTTACAGGATCAGGATTTAGGTCATCAGAATTTACAGAATCAAAATTTATATCTTCATTTTCAAATCTCAGCTGATCATGATCATTGAAATCTTCAAGTTCATTAATCTTTTTATCATCAAAAGATACATTGATAGATTCCATGACAACCCTTGTTCTTAAATTGTAGACTCTGAAGGCTTTTGTGGAAAGTGGATATCCAACAAAAATTCCTTCATCAGCTTTTAGATCAAATTTTAACAGCTGTTCAGGATGAGTCTTAAGAACAAAATACTTGCATCCAAATACATGAAAGTATTTCAGATTTGGCTTCTTTTTCTTCACAATCTCATATGGTGTTTCTTCATGCTTGTTTATGAGTGTAGCAATCTGGTGTAAAACAAGCAGTCTGCACAGCTTCAGCCCAAAAATAGGTTGGTAGCTTTGCTTCATCAAGCATAGTTTGTGCAGCTTCAATAAGAGTCATGTTCTTTCTTTCTACAACTCCATTCTGCTGTGGGGTTCCAGGTACAAAAAATTCCTGCTTTATTCCATGTTCTTTACAGAACTCTTCCATGATTGAATTCTTGAACTCGGTGCCATTATCACTTCTTATTATTTTTAACAGAATCTTTGACTAACTTATCCAGCTGTCTGACATGATCAGTTAGAGTAGATGCAGTTTCATTCTTCTTGTGCAAGAAATACACCCAAGTGTATCTTGTGAACTCAACCACTATAACTATAGCATATTTCTTCTTTGCAATGGACATGACATTGACTGGACCAAATAGATCAACTTGCAGTAAGTGATGAGGCTCAAGAATTGAGGATTCAGTTTTGCTCTTGAATGAAGATTTTCTTTGTTTTGCCTTTTGACATGAGTCACAAAGACCATTAGGAGCAAATACTGATTTTGGAAGTCCTCTCACAAGATCTTTCTTTACTAGCTCATTTATGTTGTTGAAATTTAAATGAGAGAGTCTCTTGTGCTAATTCCAGCTTTCTTCAATTGATCTTCTGCTTAACAGAAAGATTGCAGAACCATTAGAATTTGTTGAAAGTCTGGCTTCATATATGTTACCATGTCTGTAACCTTTCAGAACCACTTTGCCTGTAGAATTACTTACAACTTCACAGTGTTCTTCAAAGAAATCCACATGATAACCTCTGTCACATATTTGACTCACACTTAGCAGATTGTGTTTAAGTCCTGAGACAAGAGCTACTGTTTCAATTATGACATTCCCAAGGTTGATATTGCCATATCCCAAAGTCTTTCCCATGTTTCCATCTCCATAAGAAACTCCTGGGCCAGCTTTCTCCACAAAATCTGATAGCAGGGATTTATTTCCAGTCATATGTCCTGAACATCCACTGTCCAGAACCAGGATGTTTTTCCTATTGCCCTGCAATCACAAATACCACTATTGACTAGTTTTAAGGACCCAGACTTGCTTGGATCCTTTGGCCTTATTAAGTTTGTTAGCATTTGCAGTGGATTTAGTTTCAGAGTTTATGCTAACATGCTTTTTATCAGATTTTATATCAGACTTTATATCAGGCTTTGTATCAGAATTTACACTAGAAGGAATTACACTAACTTTCTTTAAAGAAGGTTTTATTTCATAATAATCATAGTACAAACTATGATATTCCTTACAAGTATAAATAGAATGCCATAAACTACCACAATGAAAACAAGGATTTTGTGGTTTTAACCTAACAGATTGACTTTTAACTCCTGATCTAGGAGGTAAAGAGTTTATATCTTTATTTTCCCTGCAAAAAGAAGCAAGATGGTTATAGTTTCCACAATTATAGCATTTCTTTCTAGGAGCATTAGGAACAGGCATATAATTATTACCTTTATTCACACCTTCCTTTCCAATCCTATTTTTCCTAGCTTCCTTTACCTTGTTCACATTTTTAATCTCTTTTAGCTTATACTTAAGCTGCTTCTTTGTCATTAAGCCAACATTTACCACAGTTGGTTTATCCTGTTTTAATTTGTCAGAAGTTGACTTTTCTTTGACTTCTATTTTAGAGTCTTTAATCTTTTCAGATTTTGACTTGTCAGAATTTGACACAAACTTGACATGATTAATTTTAAGCTTTTCAACTTTCTTGGTAAAGTTTGGTTTAGATGACACAGTTTCCTTCTCTTCTTTATCATCTAGGTAACCTAGTCCTTCTTTCCAATTTCCATTTTCTAAGATTTTCTGAGTTGTTCTTCCAGAGTTTGTCCAAATTTTGATTATCTCCTTTTCCTTTTCTAGTTCAGATTTAAGAGATTTATTCAGTTTTAGCAGTTCATCTTTAACATACAAAGCCTCATCTCTTTCTTTCTGAGTTTGATGAAATATAACTAACTCTTTTTCTAAGTAGTCATTTCTGTTTATAAGAGCAAGACTTTCAGATTTTAATCTTTCATTTTCTAAAGTCTGATCTCTAAAACTAATGAACATGGTTTTAAGATATAATCTTAGCTCATAAATATCATCAGTATGAAAAGCAAGAGTTGAATGAGGTACCTTCAATTCAGCAGTTCCAGAACTGCTATCAGCATTTCCCATTAAAGCATAGTTCACCTCTTCTTCAAAATCTAAAGTGTCTGCCCAGTTTTTCTTCTTTGTGATAAGTTCCTGGCCTTTATCACCTTTTCCTTTCTTGCTGTTAGGAGAGATGTGGCCTCTTTCACCACAATTGTAGCATTTGACATTTGAGTTGTCTCCTCTGACAGATTTTCCTCCTTTGCCTTCAGTCTTTCTGAACCCTTTCTTTTCAGAACTTCCACCTTTCCTAGAAAACTTCTTACCCTTTCTGAATTTCTTGTAGGCTATCTTTGTGATACCCTTCACCATAAGAGCACACAGTTGCATCATCTCTGCATCAACATCCACTTCAGATAAATTTTCAGATTCTGAATCATCATCATCAGAATATGATGACTCTGAATCAGACTGTATGATGAGAGCCTTTCCTTTGCCCCTCTTTGAGACAACGACTTTAGGAGATTCCTCCTCAGCTTTAAGTGCAACTGTCTTTGACTTTCTTCCATGCCTTTTGCTCCTTTGATCAATCTCAAGTTCATGAGTCTTGAGCATACCATAAATTTTATCAAGAGTAGTTTCAGCAAGGTCATAGTTGTCTCTTATGATAGTAGACTTCAAATCCCAATTTTTAGGAAGAGCTAAAAGGAATTTCAGATTTGAATCTTCAAGATCATATTCCTTGTCCACCAGTGATAGATCATTCAAGAGTTTGGCAAACCTATCATATAAATCAGTTAATGATTCATCAGCTTTTGAGTCAAAGTGTTCATACTCTTGTGTGAGTATAGTCTTCCTGTTCTTTTCGATGGCCTCAGTTCCCTGGCATCTTGTCTCCAAAGCATCCCATATTTCCTTTGCAGTCTTGCATCCAATTACCCTGTTTGACATGACATTGTCAATTGCACTATGAAGTAAATGCCTTACCCTTGCATCCTTGGCAATAGATGAGATGTCTTCAGGTGTGTAATCACCTTTCTCCTTTGGTATGGTCTTTACTGGTTGATCAGCAACTGCAACAGAAAGCTTGGTAAGCTTATATGGTCCATCATTAATTCTATCAAGGTATTCTGGTTCTGTGGCTACCAGAAACATAGACATCTTTACCTTCCATATAGGATATTCAGATGCTCTCAGTATGGGAACCCTAATACTTTCATATCGACTGTGGGTTTGATTGTTTTGAGTATCTTGAGTTTTGGTGGGCTTAGGTGGAGTTTGTGTTTCGTAAGACATGATTGTAAACTGGATTTCACTGTTTGTATATCAACAGAGATGCTCTGATACCACTTGTTAGGTCACACAACACTATAGTAGGGGGTTGAATATAGTGTTTATATAATTAAATCGATTTAGAACACAAAGTAGTAGTTTATTCAATCGTAATAAACTCTGTTACAGTAGGTTAAACTACTCTCTCAGTGATGAACAATATCACTAAGAGCTGCTAGGATTACAAAGAATAATATTCTCGTGAATGATAACACATATAGTGTAAACCCTAAGCTTTTTTTATATAGTACACAGTTACAAGATATCTTCCAATTGATATAAAATATATCTCTTCCTAAAATATATCAATCAGATATTATCCTCTACAAGTCTTCTAGTCGTCCTACTCCTAAAGCATATCTTTGATTGTTTTAGTCCAGATCCTCTCCTAGAAATCAGCCGCACTTTACTTCTGAAGCATATTCTTCCTTAAGTTCTGATATCACAAGTTCTGATAACTTAAGTTCTGATATCTTCCCGTCTTCAGTAAATCCTGATTTCCAGTAAGTCCTGATAAGTCCTGATCTTAAGTTCTGAAACTAAATAAATCAGATTAGACATGACATCACAAATATATCTAACATCCATAATGACTTATCTAGAAGTCAAGAAAAGCTTACAGAGAAGTTTCAGAGATATCGACAAGTCAAATGAAGATATGAAGATTGGAAATATTGACAAGTCAAATTATCATTAGAGATCTCAGAGATATCGTTAAGTCAAAATGTATATTCAGATCTCTGAGATATCGACAAGTCATTTCTATATTAGAGAACTCAGAGATATCGACAAGCCAAAATGAAGATGTGAAGATTAGAGATATCGACAAGTCAAAATCTCATTATAGATCTCAGAGATATCGATAAGTCAATAAGCAAATAGAGATTTCAGAGATATCGACAAGTCTTTTCTAGATGAAGAAATTCAGAGATCTCAACAAGCCAAATTCTCTTATAGAGAACTCAGAGACTTTGATAATCAGAACAACTGTTAGATATATTTGATAATGTCATGGCTAATATGTTTTATGTTTAGCTTTCAGATCTTACTTAAACAGGATAAATTAGTACTTAACTGTTGATCAGTACTTATACTGGAAGTCAGGACTTAAGGATATCAGTACTTATGTTATCAGGAGATAATCATCAGAAGATAGATATCAGAACTTAAGTGCTGAAGGACAATCAGATAAGGACAGTAGCTGATTAAAGGAAAGAAGATCAATATAAACATAAGAAGAGATATGCATGAAGAAGGAATTCCGTAAAGAATGGAATACTTGGAAGAAAAGATATCTAATTGATATATTTTAGGAAGCAGAATTATATTCCATATCAATTAGCGATTATCTTGTAACTGTGTAGTATATAAACACAGACATAGGGTTTACACTAAAAGTGTTATCATTATTAGAGAAGATTATTCATTGTAACCCTAGCAGCTCTCGTGATATTTGTTCATTACTGAGAGGTAACAGTTCCATACTGTAACAGAGTTTATTGTTTCAATAAAGTTTGTTTTCTGTTACTTAAGTTCTTAAAGTTCGATTTGAGTGTACTATACACTGTATTCACCCCCTCTACAGTGTGTGTGTGACCTAACAATTGGTATCAGAGCCTATCTGTTAACATACATACAGTTAAAGATCCAAACACAATCATGTCGGACACGGAAACTCCAACTAAGCCTACCAAAACTGAGGAATCACCAAAGACACAAATTCAGAGTCGGGATGAGACCATCAGAGTTCCCATACTGAGACCATCTGAATATCCCATATGGAAGGTAAGGATGACCATGTTCCTGGAAGCAACAGATCCAGAATACCTTGATAGAATCAAGGAAGGCCCTCACAAACCAACCAAGCTCGCTGTTGCAGTTGTAGGTGAAGCAGCAAAGACCGTACCAAAAGAGAAGAGTGATTATACTGCTGAAGACATATCATCAATTGCTAAGGATGCTAAGGTACGACACTTACTGCATAGTGCCATTGATAATGTAATGTCAAACAGGGTAATCAACTGCAAGACTGCTAAGGAAATATGGGATGCTCTGGAAATAAGGTGTCAGGGAACTGACACAATTAAGAAGAACAGGAAGACAATACTCACTCAAAAGTATGAACACTTTGACTCAAAGACTAATGAGTCATTGAATGATTTATATGATAGATTTGTCAAACTTTTGAATGATTTATCATTGGTTGATAAAGAGTATTATCTTGAAGATTCAAACCTTAAGTTCCTATTAGCTCTTCCTGAATGCTGGGATTTGAAGGCAACGACAATAAGAGACAACTACAATCTTGATGAAATAACTCTTGACGAAATCTATGGAATGCTCAAGACTCATGAGCTGGAGATGGAACAAAGAAACAAGAGGAAAGGAGGAAAGTCAAGAACAGTTGCTCTTAAGGCTGAAGAAGAATTCCCCAAAGCAGCTTCCTCAAAGAAAGACAAGGGTAAAGCTCTTTTCATAAAGTCTGATACTGAGTCATCAAGTTCTGAGAGTGATGATGACTCAGATTCTGAAAGCTTGCCTGAGACTGATGCTGATGAGGAGATGATGAAGCTGTGTGCTCTTATGGTGAAAGGAATCACAAAGATTGCATACAGGAAGTTCAGGAAGGGAAAGAAGTTTTCCAGGAAAGGCATAAGTTCTGATAAAAAGAATTTCAGAAGATCTGAAGGTAGAGGAGGAAAGTCTGACAGAGGAGATTACACCAATGGTAAATGCTATAACTGTGATGAGAAAGGCCACATATCTCCTGACTGCAATAAGGTAAAGGGTGACAAAGGCAAGGCTCTTGTCATAAAGCAGAAAAGCTGGACAGACACCTCAGACTCTGAAAGTGAGGAAAACTATGCATTAATGGCAAATGCTGATAAAGAAAGTGTTGAGAGCAGTTCTGAAGCTGCTGAAACAAAGGTACCTCAGACTACTTATGCTTTTCATACTGATGATATTAATGAGTTGAGAATATATCTTAAAACCATGTTTGTTAGTTATAGAGATCAAACTTTAACATGTGAAAGATTAACTTCTGAAAATCTTGCATTTAAGAAAAGAAATGATTTCTTAGAAAAAGAGTTAGTCATGTTTCATCAAACTCAGAAGGATAGAGATGATGCTTTTTATGTTAGGAATGAAGTGCTAAAATTAAATGAATCTCTAAAAACTGAGTTAGAAAAGGAAAGAGAGATTATCAGGACTTGGACTAACTCTGGCAAAACAACTCAAAATTTGCTAAGTAGTGGAAACTGGAAAGAGGGCTTAGGTTATGGAGAAGATAAGAAAGATAAAGGAACTGAAGAAATTAAGTCTGTTGATAAGCAAAAGCCAAAGTTAAAACCTGTTAAGTTTGTAACTGTAAAGTCTGAAAATGAAAAATCAGAAGTTACAAAGGAATTAACTTCTGACAAACTAAAACAGGAAAAGACAGCTGAAGTGAACATAGGCTTAATGACAAAGAAGCAACTTAAGCATAAGCTGAAAGATGTCAAGAATGCAAACAAGGTAAAATCACCTAGGAGAAATAGGAATGGAAAGGAAGGTGTGAATAAAAGCAATAATTATAAACCTGTTCCTGATGCTTCTAGGAAAACATGTCATAACTGTGGAAGTTCTAACCATCTGGCTTCTTTTTGCAGGAAGAATAAGAATATTAACTCCTTACCTTCAAAGTCAGGAGTTAAGAGTCAGTCTGTTAGATACAAACCACAAAATCCTTGTTTTCATTGTGGTAGTTTATGGCATTCCATTTATACTTGTAAGGAATATCATAGCTTGTACTATGATTATTATCAAATAAAACCTTCTTTGAAGAAAGTTTTCATTGTTCCTTCTAGTGTAAATTCTGATTCAAAGTCTGATAGTGTAAGTTCTGATAAGAAAATTGTTAACATAAACTCTGATGCTAAATCCGCTGCAAATGTTAATAAACTTAATAAGGCCAAAGGATCCAAGCAAGTCTGGGTCCTTAAAATTAATAATTAGTGGTCTTTGTGATTGCAGGGCAACAGGAAAAATATTCTAGTTCTGGACAGTGGATGTTCAGGACATATGACTGGAAATAAGGCCCTGCTATTAGACTTTGTGGAGAAAGCTGGCCCAAGTGTTTCTTATGGAGATGGCAACATTGGAAAAACATTGGGATATGGCAATATCAATCTTGGAAATGTCATAATTAAACAAGTAGCTCTAGTCTCAGGACTTAAACACAACCTACTGAGTATAAGTCAAATCTGTGACAGAAGTTATCATGTTGATTTCTTTGAAGAACACTGTGAAATTGTGAGTAAATCTAAAGGCAAAGTTGTTCTGAAAGGATACAGGCGTGGTAACATTTATGAAGCTAAGTTTTCAACAAGTACTGATGGTTCTATAATCTGTCTTATGAGTAGAGCATCAATTGAAGAAAGCTGGAATTGGCATAAGAAACTCTCTCATTTAAATTTCACCAATATAAATGAACTGGTCAAGAAAGATCTTGTGAGAGGATTGCCAAACACAGTATTTTCTCCTGATGGTCTTTGTGATTCATGTCAGAAAGCCAAACAAAGAAAATCTTCATTCAAGAGCAAGACTGAATCATCAATTCTTGAGCCTTATCATCTACTACATGTTGATCTATTTGGTCCAGTAAATGTCATATCCATTGCAAAGAAGAAGTATGCGTTGGTCATAGTGGATGAGTTCACCAGATACATATGGGTGTATTTCTTGCATACAAAAAGTGAAACTGCATCAACCTTGATTGATCATATCAAACATCTGGATAAAATGGTCAAAGATTCTGTGAAAGTTTTAAGGAGTGATAATGGCACTGAGTTCAAGAATTTGATAATGGAAGAGTTCTGCAAAAGCCATGGAATAAAGCAGGAATTTTCTGCTCCTGGAACTCCACAGCAAAATGGAGTTGTTGAAAGGAAGATAAGAATCCAACTCAGAGAGCATAGTTTTAGGGGGAGCATCAGAAAATGAAAATGAAAATAGCATGGATCATGGGGGAGCATCCAGTTCTAGAGAAAACCTTCCATCTGCAAGGAAGTGGACAAAATCACATACACCTGATTTGATAATTGGAAATCCTGATGCAGGTGTCAGAACTAGAACAGGTACTTCAAATGAATGTCTTTACAATTCTTTTCTCTCTCAGACTGAGCCAAAGAAAGTGGAAGAAGCTCTTCAAGATGCTGATTGGGTGCAAGCAATGCAGGAAGAGTTGAATGAATTTGAAAGAAACAAAGTCTGGACCCTAGTGCCAAGACCAAAGAATAGATCTGTTGTTGGTACAAAGTGGGTATTCAGAAATAAAACTGACAGTGATGGCATAATTACAAGGAATAAGGCAAGGCTGGTTGCAAAAGGATATTCTCAACATGAGGGAATTGATTATGATGAAACATTTGCACCAGTTGCTAGGTTAGAAGCCATAAGGATATTCTTGGCTTATGCTGCTCACAAAAAGTTTACTGTCTTTCAAATGGATGTGAAAAGTGCTTTTCTCAATGGAGAATTGGAGGAGGAGGTATATGTTGAACAACCTCCAGGTTTTGTAGATACCAAACATCCAGATTATGTCTACAGGCTTGATAAAGCACTTTATGGACTTAAGCAAGCTCCTAGAGCATGGTATGAGACTTTAGCTCAGTTTCTTCTGGAAAGTGGATTCAACAGAGGGACAATAGACAAAACACTGTTCTACCTCAACCATGGAAAGGACTTACTTCTGGTCCAGATTTATGTTGATGATATCATTTTTGGATCTATAAATGACAAACTTTGCAAAAAGTTTGCCAAACTAATGCAGTCAAGATATCAGATGAGTATGATGGGGGAACTTAGCTATTTTCTGGGCCTTCAAGTCAAGCAGAATGAGGAAGGCACTTTTATTTGTCAAACCAAGTACACCAGAAACTTGCTGAAGAAATTTGGAATACAAGATTGTTCAAGTGCATCCACTCCAATGGCCACTGCGACAAAACTGGATAAGGATACCGGTAAATCAGTAGATATTAGTGACTACAGAGGTTGCAAAATTGACAGGAAAAGCACAAGTGGAAGCTGCCAATTTCTTGGAGGCAGATTGGTTTCTTGGTACAGCAAGAAACAAAAGTCAATTTCCACATCAACTGTAGAAGCAGAGTATATTGCTGCAGGAAGCTGTTGTGCACAGATTCTTTGGATGAAGAATCAGTTACTGGATTATGGGTTAATATATTTCAAAATCCCTATTTACTGTGATAATCAAAGTGCTATTGCTATGACAGGTAATCCAGTTCAACACTCAATGACAAAGCACATCAGCATCAGGTACCACTTCATCAGGGAACATGTGGATGAAGGTACAGTGGAATTGCATTTTGTTCCCACAGATCAACAACTAGCAGATATCTTCACAAAACCACTGTGTGAAGCTACTTTTACAAGATTGGTAAATGAACTTGGAATGGTTTCAGGTTCTTTCTCTAAATCTGCTTAGTCTTGTTCTGTGTTATCAGACTTTATGCTCAGTATTTACAGAATTAATCTCATTTTGTATTCTGTGCTTAATTGATAAATGTCTTTAAGTACTGACTGTTGTCTGATATATGTTTCTAAACTCTGATAAGTGATATGTCTGTTCAAGTACCTATTCAATCCTATGAGGATAACTGTGCTAGATACTGACCTAGTAGTCTTCAATAAACAAATGATTCCATGTAAGAAGTAATTATTTCAGTGGAAACCCTATGACACTAGCAAATTCTGATAATTGAGCTTAGTTAAGTTTACTTTGTATATCTTATTACTAAGTCACAAATTAGAATAATGCTACTCATCTGTTAAGTTCTGATACTAGTAAAACTGCTGAATGTACTAAGTGCTGATAAACCTCACTTATCAAAAGAAAAAGCAAAAAGATCAAAGAATAAAATCAGGTACTCCTTTGAGATCTAGAGTAAAAATGTGGAAGGGACGACCCAAGTGCATTGCTGGTATTAAGTAGATATGCATTAGAAAAGCAAAATATTTTCTTGGTGACTTTTCACACTCTATGATTACTGGAGAAATACTCTGATAATAGCATAAATTCTGATAAACAGTCGTGACTCACTTACACTGAGAAGCCACTGTAAAATAGAATTTCAAAAGATGCATAAAATTAGCACAAAACAGTTGAGGTGGACTCAAGCATGAACTCATTCATCAGTAGGTTTCAGGACAATGACAGCTCTTTAGCAAAATTTTAGTTATGCCTTATTTCTAAGATGTACTGAAATGAATCAGACTTTACTCTTTGTCTGTTATTTAGCTTAATGCACACACTAATCACTCCATCTGAATGATGAAAATTTCTGTGGTGGTCTATGTTATTTTAGATAAACAGTCATTGTGTCATTAATGCACAAATTCTGAGGACAAGTTCTAGTTACACGTTCTGTTGATTAAGTTCTGAAGTCTATAACTCAGAACTTGTATGTGGATTTACTAAGATGGGCATTCCTTTTTCGAGTTAAGAAATTATGTTCTGATGACTGTTAAGTTCTGGTATAGGTCTAAGTTCTGATTTCTCAGTCTAATCCTTTACTTGGCTTATCTGTGAATACAATTTGATAACAGTCTCAGTTCGAACTAGAATATGTTGAAGTGGAAGATTAATAGTCACTATGATTAGGATTAATGGTATTCGTCCTTGAACAGTCCACTGTTTCTTGTTTCTTGTGCGTTTTAAACCATGATTCCTCTTTCCAATAAATGTTATTCTTTCTCAAAGTCTAGGGAGACGAGGTAGAATTAATTCTACCTGTCAGCATTCAATTTCTTTGCGTCTCCTGGCATTCTCGTGCCTATATAAGCAGCCACTTCACATCAGTCTTTCCATCAAATTCTTCTCACACACTTATCTTCATACTTCTTCTTTCAAAAACACAATGATCAGATACAACATGTTTTTGAACTACCAAAACTTCAATATGGAGCTAAGCTGTGCCGAGTGGCAGCAGGAATGGCATGTCACGGCCATTCCTGAGGAGATCTGGGACTCTGTCCCACAGGAGGTACTGACACACCTTCTGTTCTTCTATATGGACTACCATTGCCATCTGGAGCGATTGGAGGAGGAAAGGCTGGAAGCTCTCCGCCAGCAAGAGCGAATCATCAGACTCGCCATTCTGTTTGTCGAGAGTAGGAAGAAGAAGATGACTTAATCTCGTCTTCTTCCTGTTTTTCTTCATCATCAGCTTTGTCAGGCTTCTTAGCTAGGACTAAGGCTGTTGATGTTAGGTTTAGAAGCTTAGGGAAAATCTTGTATAAGTATTGATGTAATTTCCATTTCATAAATGTATTGTCTTGATATATTAATGAAAGTTATTTTTACTTCAAGATTTTGTCTCTGAGTTATTTTATCTTGTGTTGATAAATCCTGATTGATATTCTGATGACCATATAAATTTTGTTTTTATATTAAGTTCTGATTCATTTTCAGCACTTACTTATCTAATTTATCTTGGTCATTTTCATGTGATGTATTTTCAGAATATTAATGATGCAGTGAAAAATAATTCAATCAGTGCTAACGGTTTAAATTTTGAATTAAAACTGTTTCTCTTGATAAATGGAACGGTTTTTCCTTGAAACTAGGCAAATGGGATTTAATCATTGATGGAGCTAAGTTTGTCCCCAACAACTATGCTGCAGTTCTTGATCACACTGAAGCTCCATCTGAATTGCACTTTGTGCAAGATCTTCTTGCACATAGTGAGGTTGGGTATGCATTAACACAGCCTGAATTCTTTTCAAGCCAACAAGTTCTGAGGTTTTGGAGGACTGGATTTTTTGATGATGGTGGTCAACGTGGAACTCCCAGTATTATCTTCCAAGTGGGTGATTCATCCTTTGTAGTCACTCCTGGTACAGTACGCAGGGCTTTACATCTTCCAGAAGATTGTACTTTCTCAATTCCAGAGGACTCAGCCCTTCGGGAGTTAATGGCTGAATTGGGATATAAAAAGAGTCTGACGAAACTTGGACAGTTGAAACGGGCTAATATCAGAAGAGAATGGAGTTTCTTCTTTGATTGCATCACCAAAGCTTTTGGGAACAAATGTTCAAATTTTGATGCTATCCCAATTCTGAGTCAGCACATAGGGTATGCTATTATTCATCAAACTCATTTTAATTTTGCAACTGGAATAACTGGTTTTATTGGGGATAGGATGACAGAGGATCGAGATGTTGTTTATTTTGCTAGATTCTGTCAACTTATTTACACTTATTGTACTGATGAACCTCATTTAGTCAGCACCCAAACCCCACCTTTTAAGGTTGCAAAACGATACTTTAATGACCTGGTAAATGCTGATACTAAGAAAAAAGTGGTTAGACCATTACAGATTCCTAAGTCTGTAAAACAAATCCTGGTAAATGCTGATCCTGATACTTATAGATCTGTTTACTCTGATGTCCAACCAACTCCAAACACCCAAAATCCATCAACCTCAGTACCTACCTCTCATTCTACTCAACCTACCCTCAGAACATATCTCAAATCCTATCTCTCCACTTCACAGACTGCTCGGCCTTCATCTTCAGCACCTATTGTGAAATCTTCATCTTCCAAGCCAACGAGGACAAAGAATGTTCCTCAAACATCTCAAAAGAGAAGGAGGATTGCATTGAGCGATGAATTTGATTCTGAGGAACCGGTTCCTGCTAGAGAACCTGTTGTATCTGAAGCTGAGAAAGAGATTTCTCAGAAGGATTTCGAAATTGGGGGTTCTAGGCTTGTCAAGAGGCTTAGACGAATGACAGTTCCTGAAATTCCAAGGAATCCAAATCAACAAGGAAGTACAAGAAACATAGGGCACAAAGGCCAGTTTCAGATGATGAAGAGGAAGCAGCTAAGGAAGGGGATCAGGAATCTCTGATCTCACAAGATAAGGAATTTTCTCCAGTCACTTCTTCCCCATCAACTCCATCTCAGGAAGCTGTATCTGACAAGGCTAACTCACCATATGTGTCTCTTGTTGATCCAGGCACAAGTGCTGATATTGATGTTCAACACTTGGTTGTGTCTGAAGTATTTCTCTTAGAAGCTCCAACAGCAAATAATCCTTCCACAACACCTGTTACTGATGTTGTTCAAACTCCAGAGTTATCAACAACACCTTCTCTGCATCAAGATGCTGATGATCAGACTTTAGGTGAGCATCAGGATATGGCTGTTGATCAGAACTTAGTATCAGATCAGCAATTAGAGGATGCTGAAGCCTCCATTGCTACTCACACTGTTGTCTTATCGGAAGATACTGATTCTTTAAGTTCTGATGGTGCAAATGCTGGAGATACTGGTGAAGCTGCTCCAACTGTAGATGCTGATGAAGCGGGTCCTTCCGGACATACTCCTCAACAGACTCTTCCTAAGTCTGAACTGGTAAAGAAGTTTGTTACCGGGGATGCACCAGTACCTTGGAGTGAAACTCCTGCAGGTCAGGAGTGGACTAAGGAATGGAACTCAGTTTCATGTGTTCCAACTGCAATACATCTTGCTGAGCACTTGACTAAAGCTGATGAAATGTTAAATTCTGATGATTTAAAAACTCAGCTTAGAGTCACTGTATTGAGTACTAAACATCTACAAGGTCTTCATTCAACTACTCATGCAGAGCTACACAAGATTCAGGAGAACTTTATCAAACAAGAACAAGTTTGGAAAATTGATAAGAAAAAGTTCTTTCAACCTACTATTGACAGGATTGCTTATATTGAGAAAACTCAAGAGAAACAACAAGCTCAGATTGATAAAATTCTGACAAATCAAGCTTCTCAACAATCGCAACTTACCGAAATCCAATCCTCAGTGGAATTACTTATCTCTCTTTTACTACCTGCTGATGCCAAAAAGGGGGAGAAGGTAATTAAGTCCAAATGCAACACTAACAAGACACTGCAAGGAAAGGATGATGGAAATGATGATCGAGGATACTCTGGAATAGGTAGCGGTCATAGTCAAGGTAGAAGGTTTACATCAAGACAAGCTAGTCACAGGACAAGTTCTGATACTGGGAAAAGAATAAGTTCTGCTGCTGGTAAAAGGATAAGTTCTGATGAACTTCTAGATCTTGATGAGGAAATGTCAAGACAGTTATTTCTTCAAGAAAATCCAGGAATGGACTTGGAAAGTTTAAAGGAAGAAGAAGCTAGACTTAAATCAGAGAAAGTCACATCTAAATCTGAAGCTTCTGGTAAAAATTCACTTCCAAAACTCAAAGGCATTGTGATCAAAGAAAGGACACATACTGAAGCAACATTGGCTAGATCACAACCACATATAGATCCAAGATCCAAGGGTAAAGAAAAGGTTGGTGAACCTATCAAGGTTTATGTACCTCCTGAGGAAGAAGAAATTAATGATGAAAAGGATGATCTTGCTCTGACTTCAAGAAAAGTTCTTAAAACAACCTCTGACATGGCTCAAGTTGTTCAGAGTCAAGAAATTGTAAGTTCTGATATTCAGAAGAAGCAAGTAACCTCTGACAGAGCTCAAGTTAACTTGATATCAGAAAATAGATCAAAGACACTCCTACCAGGATTCACTAAAGCAAAACAAACTCAATCTTTGAAGACTACTGCAAGTGGTTTTGAAGCAAGAGTAGTTACTAGAAAGGAAGCTAGAGATAAAAATGGATTGGGAAGTGCTGATGAAAGAAGAGTACACAACACTACCAATGATCCAACTTCCTTGAGTGAACCAGGTATTGGAGCAACTCCTGAGAGATTGAATCAACTGGAATCTGTACAGATGGTTTACCATACCTACTTGAAAGAATACATCATGTTGTATTTCATGACAGATGGTAGGGTTTATCATATAAGACAAAATGTCATTCCATTGAAGTATTTTGAAGAATTGGAGCATGTACTTTTCTTACTTCAAGTGGATGACAGAATAATAGAGACTGCTGCAAACTACTTAAAAGAACAGATTCAGAGACAGAAAAGGCTTTATTCAGTTAAGTCTGACAGCATATATGTTCCAAAGTACAGAGATCACAATGGTGATATTGTTGATATGAAGCCTAATACTGCACAGATCAGAACATATCTTGGTATTAAGGGACTTGAATTCAATCTGGAGTCTGACAAAGCTTATGTCATAAGACTAGATCAGGAGTTGAGAAAAGCAAAGATCAATGATCTCAGAGCTGCAATCTTTCAAACTGGTGAAGATACTGCAGAGCTTAAAAATGTCAAAAGGAGAATGATTGATGAACTAAGATATGCTGAGAAATATTTGTTGAAGAACTATCTCAGAACAACTCCTGACATCAGGGAGATCAGAAAATGATGAAGCCAAGTCGAAGATCTACAACTGCTTAAATTCTGATATTTATACAGACTGAAGTTGTTATCAGAAGTTGAAATTGGTAAAAGCTTTAAGGACTGTAAGTTGTAGTTATCTAGTCTAATTCTCATGCATTTGTACTTAATGTTTTTGACATCATCAAATATCTGTTAAACTTGTATATTATGTTAATTTACAAGTTGGGGGAGATTGTTAGATATATTTGATAATGTCATGGCTAATATATTTTATGTTTAGCTTTCAGATCTTACTTGAACACGATAAATCAGTACTTAACTGTTGATCAGTACTTATACCGGAAGTCAGGACTTAAGGATATCAGTACTTATGTTATCAGGAGATAATCATCAGAAGATAGATATCAGAACTTAAGTGCTGAAGGACAATCAGATAAGGACAGTAGCTGATTAAAGGAAAGAAGATCAAGATAAACATAAGAAGAGATATGCATGAAGAAGGAATTCCGTAAAGAATGGAATACTTGGAAGAAAAGATATCTGATTGATATATTTTAGGAAGCAGAATTATATTCCATATCAATTAGCGATTATCTTGTAACTGTGTAGTATATAAACACAGACATAGGGTTTACACTAAAAGTGTTATCATTATTAGAGAAGATTATTCATTGTAACCCTAGCAGCTCTCGTGATATTTGTTCATCACTGAGAGGTAACAGTTTCATACTGTAACAGAGTTTATTGTTTCAATAAAGTTTATTTTCTGTTACTTAAGTTCTTAAAGTTCGATTTGAGTGTACTATACACTGTATTCACCCCCTCTACAGTGTGTGTGACCTAACAACAACTATAGAGTAATAAGAGATCTCGATAAGCCATTATACTTATTGAGATGTTAGGTTCTCTATATAACAAACTGGGGATCTCTGTGGCGCCCCGAAACCCGGGGTCAGGAATCTCGGAGGCCACGCCATCTAAACTATTACAACCACACAACTCACGCTGCAATATGCTTCACGACAACACACTTATCACACACACACACTTACAGGTTATTGTCTTGGAAACGAACCATCATATCTAGAGTACTTTCAATCGTCAAGTGATAATTATTACAACCCAAAAGTAATTTAGTCTTACCGGGGAGTAACCTTTAAGTAAAGCTAGTCCGTCGGCCAAATATACGTTTCTTGTTTATTATCTTACATAAGTCATACTTATAGATAAACCAAACTAAAAACAACTGAAAAATCCAGGTTATTCGGACTACCTGTGGTACCGCACCAAACAATCTACGGAACAATTGGCCATTTCCTACCCATTTCCTGGCTGTGGTTCTCATGGCAGGCATCTTGATTCACTGTTGTGTTGTGTCAATTTAAGAATACAAGTGTGAGCTATAATGCCCAACATAATAATGTACAGTATGAAAATGATGGTATGATAACATCATATACGATAATTATATTTTATTTGAAAATAGTTTTCCTTGGTGATACACACCTTCTTATGAAAACAATTCTTTAAGGGATTTTATTATCCTGCGAATACCTTAATAGTAATCCCAGCACCTAGGCTTCGGTTACGGTATTGCATCACAATTCCAATTGGAAGAATTTGGACATTCGTTGGAGCTACCGCATATGATGATCAGTCGTACTGCGATAAAAGTAACTTTTTCTACTAGTAGAGGGACGACACCTTCACATCTCAGTTATCACCCTTGCCGCATACGGGCTATGTGTCTTCATTTCGGGTATACACACACTTTGCAGATCCATGAGTACATATTGTACCTGAAAGAGATATGTCCTAAGTCCAATCATGTATGAGGATTTAGGAATAACTTTTATGTAATCTGTTTTGATTTCATTGATATTAATAAAAGACTTGTTTTGTTTTTATTGCGGGCTCTATCTATTTAAATGTTTAAATAAGATATACCACAATTTAGAGTAAAGCTTTTTATGGATTGTGATGAGATCATAATAATGAGACCTAAAAGATGATAACTCTATACTTAAATAGTTCCTGTTCGTAGGATTACTAACTGGTAATTAATAATCCGCAAAGATCGATACATACGATGCTTGCTTCATCATGAAGGATGTCTGTTCTCATAGACATTTGTGTGGTGACACTATAGCTAGTATGTAGGTGCTTATTATAGAATAAGTTCACTGAACATGACTCACACAACTGAACAACTGATGGAGTTCACTCACGTGTCAGCAGTTGTTCACATAGTGATAGTTGTACAAGTATCATTAGATTGAGGTCATCATAGTCATCTTGTGTACACTGAACTATGCTTTGGTTTAGTTCTTAGTCTCAAGGGACAATTATAAGGGCTCTACTGGGTATAGGAATTTGTACACGAAGATAGTGTATGATCAATAAAGGATCTACCCCTTCCAGTGTAGGAAGAGAATGTTCAATGTTGATCCACTTATGTTAGTTCAGGAATATTTGGCCAGAGTGAATGAAATTAGAAAGGAGTTTCTAATTTACATTAAATAGAACTAAGCATAGTGAATGGGAAAGCAAGTGATTATAAAAGATAGGCTTGACACAAGTTCCATGCCTTGTATTTAATCGTGACATTGCAGGGTAGAAGGAATTAATTGTACGGTAACTACTCACTGAATAGGTTCTTGGTATTCTAAGCAGTGAATTCGTATTATCCGGATAGTCGCGATATGCTGAGAAGTATCCCTCACGATGTAGAATAAATATGATTAATTAATTAATCATATTTAATGAATTAGAGAATTTATATAAATAATGATAAAATAGTTTAATAATTATTTATTTCTACTACCGGCTTAATATTGAACCTACAGGGTCACACCATAAAAGAGAATGATTTAATGGTGGAGAAATTAATTAATAATGGCTGATAATTATTTATTTATGAAATAAATAATTAATTGGCAAATTTAATAATTGATTAAATGAGATTTAATTGATTATAAATTAATTAAGAAAAAGTTTTTAATATTATTAATTAAGAATTTAATTTTTAGAAATTAAATCAAGTGAGAGAATTATTTCTAAAGTGTTTAGAAAAAGGATTAATAATTAAAAGCTGTTTTAATTATTAGTGAGAATAATAAAGGGTTAATAATAATAATATTTTATGGGAAAATTTTCAGCTGAAAATTTTCCCTATACATATACTATTATAGACCCTATTTTTGCCTCAACCAAAAAGATTTACAAAATCATAATTCTCTCCATCTCCTCCTCCTTCATTACATCGTTTTCTTGGTGGATACCGGTGGAGTACTTCACACTTGAGGAGCAACTGCTAAGGATCTCCGTTCATCATTTTTGGATCACCATAAAGACCTCCATCTTTCCATTAATGTAAAGCTTCTTAAGGTAAACATACTGAACTACGAATTAAATATTATTTTTCGCATGGATCCTGCAGAGGGTTTCGTTTTTTTTTAAGATTTAAATTTACGTTTTCGTTGCGTTTATGTGCTAAAAACCCTTCAATGACATCAGAGCTACTTGCGAAAAGTTTTAAATTCATTTATGTGTTTAAGTATTTTCGATATATGAGCATGTACGTGATTCGCCATGATTTAATGTTGATATAATATGCTTATATATGTATGGTTTTGAATATATGATATTCACGTAGTTGTATAATCATAAGATGATTATGTAATCTGTATATATACTCATATATAAATGATTTATGTTTGTTCTAATTATGAAAATCATATTAGATACGGATTCTGAATTGGCTGCTGCAGATTTGCTGAAATCTGGGTCTGGTGTCCGATTTACGCAAACGAATACCCTATTCCATAGGTAAACGAGCGTCTGAACAAAACTGATAGCAACGGCTATCGACGACTCGTATGTAAGACGTTTGACGTCGTTTACTGCCCGTAAACAGTGATTCTTGTTTTTCTGATTTGATTCTGATTTTTTTGATTTTTGTCATATTTTCTTTTTATGATTAGATCATGGATAATATGATATGTTAATATCAGATTATGTGTTTTAACATGCTTTTATGTGTTGTATGAGCATGGTGGATGGTTATGGCCTTTCGAACTTAGTGTAATGGTTTTGGTTTTGGTTTTAAATACGACTTGCATGTCGTCAATCTTTATAATCATAAATCTCGAATGTAACTCGAGTTATTCTTGTAAGTTCATTAGATTAGTTTTACTTTCAATCATGTAATGTAATTGAAGACTCAAGAAGACTATCCAATGGAGGTGATACAAAGAAGAAGACGAGGCATACAAGAAGTCTAAACAAAGAAGAAGACTTATGTAATAAGTAGTTGTATTTATTTCCATCACCATATTAGATTGACCTTGATCTTTATCATGAGCTTGATAAAGATCACATAGGATGGGGCCATAACCAAATATATTTACTTTATTGCACTTTACATTTACTTGTTTATTTAATTTTATATATGAGATATATGCCTATGTTTACCACGCGATGATAAATTTAGGTGAACTTAAATCAATATAAGGCGTGCTCTAGAAAATCTAGAATAGGAATCGTTTCTTGCCTTAACAATAATTATTATGAATACGATCATGAGATTCTTGTGTTTATGAAACACGTAATTGAATATGAATTTTCAATATTGAGAGAAAGGATTATTCTGTCAATAACAGATTTCTATCTGTAAGAAAGGGTTATTAAGTGACGCCTCTTGATAATGCTCCACCCGATCTGGGAATCATCTGATTATCGATTATTGATTTGAAATATTTAATTTAAAAGGAAGAATCTCTTTATAATATGATTATGATTGTAATGTAATATAAACCCTCTAAAATTAAATAATATCAAGTAGTAGTTGGTCAATGACACAACGGGCTTGTATCGGTCATAGCCTTCCAACATGGTAGAAAGTGGTTCTTATTTTTAAATCATTGTTGTTTCGTGCTACAGCCGAGGGCTTTGATTTCGAAATAAGAAATACTTGTCTATTACATAATGATGTGTACATTGAATTAGAATCTAAAGGTCGGTACGTGCTACAGCCGTGGGCCGTTGAGACTGATTCAATTATACGAAATGTTGGGTTTGACTTGACTTAGAATATTGAGTTTGTCGTGCCACAGCCATGACTCAATTATTCAAGAGGCTAAACTTATATTAGGGAATAACATAAGATGTAGTTGACAAGAGTTGTCTGCCTATTGAGTATCACATGACGTTTTGTGCCACAGCCGGGGTTGTGTGATGCAATGTAGGATCCCTATTCCCACTAGCATTATGAATGCTTAATTTTCACTTAGGGGGTTGAAAAAATTAGATCTAGTGGGAGACACTTATGAATAAAGACCCGATTCATATAGTGTTTTGAAATGAAATTGAATATTTGCTTAGTGTTGTTATGTGTTTATCATTTACAGATTTACTATATTCTTCATGTCTTCTACACTATCACTCCGGAGCATACTAGATGCTCACAAGTTGACTGGTCCTAATTTAGCTGTTTGTTTTCACTGTAACAAGTTGGGGCACTGGAAGAGGAACTGCAAGGTTTACCTTGCAGAATTGAAGAGGAAGAAGGGTAGTAAGACTACCGCTTCTGATTCAGGTATGTTCATGATCGAAGTTAATATGTCACTAGGTCAAATTTCTACTTGGGTATTAGATACCGCCTGTGGTTCTCATATTTGCAATTCGTTGCAAGGACTAAAGGGAAGTAGGACTCTTGAAAAAGATGAGGTGATTCTACGTATGGGCAATGGAGCAAGGGTTGCGGCCATATCTGTAGGATCATTTAGTTTACATATGCCTACGGGCAAGACTATTATTTTGAATAATTGTTATTACATTCCCTCTATTATGAGGAATATTGTTTTTATTCCTATGTTGGATGTGGATAGTTTTTCATTTATTATTAAGAATAATAAATGTTTTATCCTTAGAGATAATGTTCTTTTTGGACGTGGTATTTTAAATAATGGTCTGTATGATGTGACGTAGAGCATGATTTACTTCAGATTGAACAAACTAATAAAAGAAAATGAGATGATGAAAATCTGACCTATTTATGGCACTGTAGGCTAGGTCATATTAGTGAAAATAGACTGCAGACATTGCATAAGGAAGGGTTACTTGACCCCTTTGATTTTGAATCATATCCTACATGTGAGTCTTGTCTATTGGGTAAAATGACCAAATCTCCATTTAGTGGACATGGAGAGAGGGCTGCAGATTTGCTAGGATTGGTACACACAGATGTATGTGGACCAATGTCTACGCAAGCCATGGGTGGATTTTCGTACTTCATTACTTTCATAGATGATAGATCTAGATTCGGATATGTGTATTTGATAAAACACAAGTCTGAAGCCTTTGAAAAGTTCAAAGAATATAAACATGAAGTAGAGAAATAAACCAAACACAGTATTATAACTCTTCGATCAGATCGAGGTGGTGAATACTTGAATGGAGAGTTTCTAGATTATCTCAAAGAAAATGGTATAGTCTCCCAGTGGACTCCTCCATATACTCCACAGTTAAATGGGGTATCTGAAAGGAAAAATCAAACTTTGTTAGACATGGTTCGGACCATGATGAGCTATGCGAATCTTCCAGTATTCCTATGGGGTTATGCATTGGAAACCTCAGCATATTTACTGAATAAGGTGCCTTCCAAATCTGTTCCTCAAACACCATATGAGATATGGAAAGAAAGGAAACCGAGTCTTAAACACGTTAAGATTTGGGGATGTCTAGCTTATGTCAAGAAAGTTGACCTAGATAAGCTGGAATCTCGATCCGTAAAATGTAATTTTATGGGATTTCCTAAAGAGACTTTGGGGTATTACTTTTACACCGATCATCGGGTGTTTGTCTCCAGACATGCTACCTTCTTGGAAAAGAAGTTTATCCTTGAAGGAAACAGTGGGAGCAAAATTGAACTTGATGAAGTTCAAGAAGCACAAACTACTACGGATCAAGTGGAAACACATGTTCAGACTAAACAACCTTCTGTGGAACAGCCCATTCGTAGGATAGGGAGAGTGTCTCACCAACCGGAGAGGTATTATGGCCTTGTCATTGAGAATGACAATGAGTTGTCAATCATTGATGATGACGACCCTGTGACCTATAATGAGGCTATGAGTAGTGTTGACTCATAGAAATGGCATAGTGCCATGAAATCCGAAATGGAATCTATGTATACCAACCAAGTATGGACTCTGGTTGAGGCGCCTGAAGGTGTTAAGCCTATTGGGTGCAAGTGGGTATACAAAAGAAAGATTGGAGCAGATGGCCAGGTGGAGACCTATAAGGCCAGGCTCGTGGCAAAAGGATTCAAACAAAGGCAAGGGATTGAATTTGATGAAACTTTTTCGCCTGTAGCCCTGTTAAAATCAATTCGGATTTTGCTTGCGATTGCTGCTTACTACGACTATGAGATCTGGCAAATGGACGTGAAAACGGCCTTCCTCAATGGGCAACTTAAGGAGGAAGTGTATATGACACATCCAGAGGGTTTTCTTTCCAAGGGAAATGAACACCTAGTGTGTAAGCTGCTGCGAACCATATATGGTTTAAGGCAAGCTTCTCGTAGATGGAACATCCATTTTGATGAGACAATCAAAGAGTTTGTTTTATCAAAAATATAGATGAACCATGTGTCTACAAGAAGGTTAGTGGGAGCGCGGTAATATTTCTTGTATTGTATGTGGATGACATACTTCTTATAGGAAATGATATACCGATGCTACAATCAGTCAAAGTATGGCTATCAAAGAACTTCACCATGAAGGACTTGGGAGAAGCATCCTACATTCTCGGTATGAAGATCTATAGAGATAGATCTAGAATAATGATAGGTCTTACCCAGGGTACATACATCCAGAAAGTGCTTAAAAGGTTTAGCATGGAAAACTCCAAAAGAGGTCTCATACCGATGAGCCATGGAGTGTCCCTTTCCGAAAAAATGTCTCCTAAGACACCTGAGGAAAGAGAGCGTATGAGTAAGATTCCATTTGCTTCAGCAATAGGATGTTGAGTACAAGGCCTGATCTTGCTTATACAATTAGTGTGACGAGCAGATATCAGTCCAATCCAGGTGAAGACCACTGGAAAGCAGTGAAAAACATCCTTAAGTAGTTGCGAAGGACTCATGACATTTTTCATGTTTTTGGTGGTGAATCTGAGTTGAAAATAGAGGAGATGTCAACATCGAGAGAGTTGACACACATAACAATATAGTAGACCCACTCACAAAGCCACTTTCTCAGAGTCACTTTGATCGTCATAAAGACAAGATAGAGTGATTGGCTTTAGTACAAGTGGGAGATTGAAAGAGATATGTCCTAAGTCCAATCATGTATGAGGATTTAGGAATAACTTTTATGTAATCTATTTTGATTTCATTGATATTAATAAAAGACTTATTTTGTTTTTATTGCGGGCTCTATCTATTTAAATATTTAAATAAGATATACCACAATTTAGAGTAAAGCTTTTTTATGAATTGTGATGAGATCATAATAATGAGACCTAAAAGATGATAACTCTAAACTTAAATAGTTCCTGGTCGTAAGATTACTAACTGGTAATTAATAATCCGTAAAGATCGGTACATACTATGCTTGCTTCATTATGAAGGATGTCTGTTCTCATAGACATTTGTGTGGTGACACTATAGCTGGTATGTAGGTGCTTATTATAGAATAAGTTCACTGAACATGACTCACACAGCTGAACAACTGATGGAGTTCACTCACGTGTCCGCAGTTGTTCACATAGTGATAGTTGTACAAGTATCCTTAGACTTGTGGTCATCGTAGTCATCTTGTGTACACTGAACTATGCTTTGGTTTAGTTCTTAGTCTCAAGGGATAATTATAAGGGCTCTACTGGGTATAGGAATTTGTACACGAAGATAGTGTATGATCAGTAAAGGATCTACCCCTTCCAGTGTAGGAAGAGAATGTTCAATGCTGATCCACTTATGTTAGTTCAGGAATCTCTGGCCATAGTGAATGAAATTAGAAAGGAGTTTTTAATTTACATTAAATAGAACTCAACATAGTGAATGGGAAAGCAAGTGATTAAATAAGATAGGCTTGACTAGCATAGTGAATGGGATAGCTAGTCCGCCGGCCAATTATATGTTTCTTGTTTATTATCTTACATAAGTCATACTTATAAATAAGCCGAACTAAAAATAACTGAAAACTAATCCAGCTTATTCGGACTACCTGTGGTACCGCACCAAACAATCTACGGAACAGCTGGCCATTTCCTACCTGTTTCCTGGCTGTGGTTCTCATGGCAGGCATCTTGATTCACTGTTGTGTTGTGTCAATTTAAGAAAACAAGTGTGAGCTATAATGCTCAACATAATAATGTACAGTATGAAAATGACTGTATGATAACATCATATACGATAATTATGTTTATTCGAAAATAGTTTTCCTTGGTTATACACACCTTCTTATGAAAACAATTCTTTAGGGGATTTTATTATCCTGCGAATACCTTAATAGTAATCCCAGCACCTAGGCTTGGGTTACGGTATTGCATTACAATTCTAATTGGAAGAATTTGGACATTAGATGGAGCCATCGCATACGATGATCAGTCGTACTGTAATAAAAGTAACATTTTCTACTAGTAGAGGGACGACACCTTCACATCTCGATTATCACCCTTGCCGCATACGGGCTATGTGTCCTCATTTCGGGTATACACACACTTCGCAGATCCATAGGTAGATATTGTACTGTATCCTACGGTACCAGTAGTCTATCCAATACACGAAGTACTTGGATCCTACCCCTCCCTTGTCTTTTAGGAAATCCTATCATATCTCGAGAACTCGAACCACATCGAAGTTCCTCCAAGCGTTTTGCTTGTTGATAGGCATAGCTTTACTGTATATATATATGTACTTCCGAAAGTTTCGGAGGAAGTACTAAGGATGTGAGTTGACCGTTGTCAACAAATAATTAAATAAGGGGGAAAAAGTTTTTCCTTGAAACTATATTCAAAATATTAAATAAGTCGGAGTAACATTCTCCGACTATCTGAAATTACTCGAATGATTTTCTGAAATCAGAAAGTATGTTTTAAATCGGATCTATGATTTATAAATTAAAAATAAACCCTTTAATAAATAATAATTAACTAAATGATAATCGATAAATCATTAAACCTCGAATGAGTTTATTCTTTAAAAAAGTATTTAAAATAATATTCCTCAACTAGTTTATGTATACGCAATTAATAATATTTAATGATTAATCAGGTTTGAAATAAATAATTGTTGGGGTATACTACTCCCATGATAAAAGAATAAGTATATGGTATTTATTATTCGAACAAATAAATATAGTTGAGGGAATATGATCGTTGGGAAATTATTTTAGTAAAAGTTCGAGGTATTTTAATGCTTTGTAAGTGGACGTTGAGTCCCTTTAAAACGTACTACTATGGACTTATAACCGTTCTATAATATCACCGGAATGATTTCCGGGTTTTTATCTTAAATCCCGACCGACTCTCGGTCTTGTATAATATGTCACGCTTATAGCGGAATAAATATTTCACGATATATACTTATCGTACAACATCGCTACATTATGCGAAAATTCAACAACTACGTATCATGGCAAACATGATATTTATGTAATGATAATAAAACAATCCTTTCACAATACAACAGTAAATGAAGTTGGGTTCGTAAACTTGCCTGGGTATCTCGAGGTGGAGGATGCTCTAGTTTCTTCTCGAAAATCTATAACCATAAACACAATTCACTTCGTTAGGTCCCGTTCTAATTTACGGCGACTCGCACTCGTGTGCTACTTATTATGAACCCTCTCAACTTATACTACCCTTATTATTCCTTTAATTCATTATTCACATTATGGTCGCTTTATTCTTCTAAGTATCTTAGGTTCATTATTATTATCGTCGTCGGCTCCGCTTATGGATTCTTACGGTTTCTACTCGCGCGGTATCGGCCCCGATATTTTTATAAAATTGAGAAATCATTATTTTCACTTGAAATTTTCATGGCAGTTAGAAAACTCAATATGTTACTCTCTGTAAAAATTTCATGATTTATGAACACTTTTAAGTCGATCCTTTATATTTTCAAAATTTGTAATTTGTAGCAGTTTTTGTCGCGTAAATCAGTTTTAGTAAAACGGTCATAACTTTTGATCCGTAAATCAGAATCAAGAGATTCAAGCGCCTAAACGATACTTAATCAAGAGTTATTTTTCAAGAAACTACAGTTTACAACTTCGGGACTTTCTGCAGAAACTTAAAGTTACGATTTGTCGGTTTTAACGGAGTTACGTGTACGATCGGGGTTTCATTTACGCCCTAACTCTTAACACAACCACCAACAATCATCATTTCTTCATCAACACACAAAATCCTCTCAAGAAAATCATGTTCTTGAGGCAACAACAATCAACCTTAAATCTACTTACTTAAACACCAAGATTTCATCAATACCACTCATTGAACTAGGTTTACTACCACATACTAAATGGATCTTAAATAAAGTTGGGCCAAAGATTTTTATCTTTCTTGAAAGCTTGAGATGTGTTCTTGAGGATGGTGGAGGCTTGGAAGTTCTTGTATGATTTTTGGAACCTAAAACCACCATTGAAATCAAGAAACCAAAGAGAGGTTACTATTCATACTATTCACTAGTGACTTTCTTGATTTTATTTCACCCATCAAACCTTGATAAAAAGAGATGAAAGAATTTTCTTACCTTAGTTTGATTGCTAGGAAGCTTGAGAATTAATGGGATGATTTTACCATGGCTAAATTTTGAGATTTGAATTTGGATTTCTTTGTTTTTCTTGAAATGGCCGAATGGAAGGTTGAAGAGGGGGGGTATTTATACTTGCTTCTCTTGGTTGCTTCTCTAATTTGCTTCTAGGAAATGGGATGTGATATCTTCCACTTGATTTTTATTCTCCTAGGTTGAATCCTAGGTTTATTCTTGTTGCAAATCTTGGGGACAAAATCGAAGTAATTTGCTAGCTTATAAGGTAACTACATGTGTTAGCTTCCTTAGCACACTATTTTGCTAGCTAGCTTGATCATCCTCTGGTTATCTCACTATTTGATGAAGTAACCATGGTTACTTTCTTACCATGGTTTAGTTAGTGCGTTACATTTATTTAATCGTTTACGCGTTCGCTCGGTCGCTTAAACATTTTCGTAATACTTATTCGTAAATGGTTCGCGACGTAATTCCTTTAGCATTTATTCCTTATATTTTTAATTATCATACTTGAATATAAATACGTAGGGTTTTAATCTCGTAATTATATTGTGATCCCCGCAATCCTCGATGGGTTGTAAATACGGTCGTTTTTCAAAGTTCGTTTTCTTCGAAAACTAATAGCGTTTACATACACTCATTTGGTACGTATAACCGTAATATCAACTCCGAAACTCATTTTCTCATGTACTACATAGTGTGGGCTCAAAAGTTTTTCCCGTCCGTCGTGGTTACTATTCATTAAAAGTTTTACATGGTCTCAAAATTTCGAGTTATTACAATCTCGAGAGAAACTCAAAGTACAAAATACAGACCAGTTAAATATCCAAGATTATCAATCAACAAACAAATCAATCGCTGATTTGAAAAGTCTACAAAAGTAGCTTAAGCCAAGATTAACTAACAAAGTAAAGTCACAGACATGCACGATTTGCTAAGATATACTAAGCCAGAAATAGAAAGTTTTAGTTAACTTAAATTAGGGTTTAGTACATGTTATTGCATGATGTGTAAAACCTGTGTTTACTGTTCTATAAAGTAAACACTAGATGCTTTGTTTTTAGTTGTAACAAATAGATCTAAAAATCTTGTAACTCTCTCAAGAAAGAAGCTGAGTTCTTTATCAACAAAGAACCCATAAATTTATAGCAAGACATACTTAATTTTAATATAAAATTAAGTGAGTTTTGAAGATGTGTGTTCATGTGCATGTTTTAGTATTTTTGTTAAAACATATTATCTCTACAAGTTAGATTACTTTGTTCACCATCCATAACAGTTCAAAAAGCTTAAAAATAATCCAAAACACATTCCGCCCCCTATGTGTTATATTCATTACCTAACAGATGATACTAGGGTTTTGAGATTTAATTGGAGAAATCTTAAGTTGATGGATATTAATGTAGATGTAGAGAGATCTAATTTACTTGATATTCTCATTGAGTATGAAGATGAAGCAAAAAGATTAGGATTGAAGTTGGATTATCATTTCCCAGTCTTTACTTATTTGTGGAAAATGGACCATCGAAAACTGATAAACCTGATAAAAATTTGCTCCTAATGTATGAAAGAAACCCTGATAAGTTGATTATAGTTTGGGTTGGAACCGTGATGAAACTTGATCCCTTATATAAGTTAGTGTTGAATTATAGAAGGAGGGCTGCAAATATGAGCAAAGAGGGTGATTCGGGTTATCTTGATGATCTTCCATCCTTTGATGATCTTGAAGATACCTCGGTGCCTGATGATGAACCCACCCAATCAGAAACAAAAAAAAACCCAGCAAGGAAAAACCCCCAAAAAAGTACCTAAATCCAAACTTAAAACAGCTCAAACCAAACTACCACCACCACCTGTTTCTCCCAAAATAGCTTTTCAAACACTTAAGCCTAGAAGAAGCCCTAGATTTTCCCCTGTTTTGACAGTGAAGGCTCAAAATTCAACATTTCATGAGCAGTCCTTGTTCGGTGTGTATATGAAACAATCCTCCTTGTACCCAATGAAAAAGTTTGCAGTTGAGAAGCTATTTGGTGGCCATGATGAATCATATGGACACATGCCAGGTTATGTGAAGTTCATATGCGCAACAGATCCTGATTCCAAAGCATTTTTTGCTTTCACAGAATCTTTATATCATTTGCTGCAATGTGAAAGGGCTTTTTAGTAGGATGTAGGTCACTAATTGGGGTTGATAGAACTCATTTAAAGGGGAATATGGGGGTGTACTCCTATCAGCAATAACATTGGATGGAAATAATGAGATTTTTCCTCTAGCATATGCAGTGGTTAGTGTGGAAGACAAGAACAACTGGTCTTTTTCATGTGGAATCTCTACAATATATTAAGGAGCCTAACAAAAAGGATTGGACTATAATATCAGATAGACAAAAGGTACATTGTACTTGTATAGTCAATTTTTTATGCATTTGCTTCTTAATATTTATTCATTCTAATGCATTTTAATGTTATTGTCAGGGAATTGATCTTGCTCTAGAGCATGTTTGGCCCACTTCTAAGAGAATGTATTGTTGCAGACATCTTAGCAGAAATTACAAGAGGCAGTTTTCTGAACCCTTAATGTACATCTTATTTGGGAGGGCTTGCAATGCCACATCTCAGTTCACATTTAGGAAAGCCATGGAGAGACTTAAATTTGAGGGAGGTGACAAGGTGATGGAATGGTTTGCTCAGCTAGGGGATGCTGCAACTTGGAGTAAGCATAAGTTTGATCCAAATGTATGCAATGACTCCAACACAAGCAATTTTATGGAGAGCTTCAATTCCACACTTGGTATTGACAGATGTAAGCCAATTCTGACTTTGTTTGAAAGTAACTTTCTATACATTTGCATACATATGCTAAATTAATGCACTTATGCATATATACATATACTCATTTGCATATATATATATATATATATTATAAAAAGAAATTAGGAGAGTGTGCATGGTCAGAATTGCTTCAAGACATGAAAATGCACTTACATGAAATGATGATGACCTCTACCCAAATATCATGAAGCTTGTTAAAAAGATTGGGAAGGATACAATCAGTTGCAGGGTTTATATGTCTAGTCCTGTAGAATATGAAATTAATGAGGGTAAATCATAATTCCCATTGTCTTTAAATAACAAAATTTGTACTTGTGGGGCTTGGCAGATATTCGGTATCCCTTGTAGGCATGCAATTAGGGCAATGCTTCATGCTAAAATTGATCCCCAAAAGATTGTGAGTTCATGGTACTATGTTAGGACATACAAACAGACTTATAATTTCAAGATAAGTCATGTTCCATACCGAGACCAATGGCCTCAACATGATGATGACCCTATTATTATGCCTTCAACTATGAAGAGGGGGTGGGAAGTCCATGTAGGAATAGGAAAAAAGAAGAAGGAGAAGATCAGAAAGGTAAAAGGGCTAAAACTTTGAAATGCAAGAAGTGTGTGAATGTTTTGGACACAATTCTAGGACATGTAAGGGAGGCTTGACTAGGAAACAAATGAAGGAAATGAAGGCCAGTGGTGTACCTGTGATAATCAGACATCTTAGGAAAAGGGATCAATCATATACGATCAAGACAGCAAAAGCATCAGCCAATGCAGAAGCTTCACAAGCATCCATCAACATGTCACAGGAGCCAACATCCAAATCTCAGTCATGATGCATCTATTTTACTTTAGCAATTTTTCTATCATGAGCTTCTGATATATTGATACATTATGATGATGTTTTTGGACTGGTTTTGCTGGCTTAGACAATCCTTTTTATTATATGTTGATTATTCTGTTTCACTATGTATCAGAATATTGCAGTTGCTCAAATTGATGGAAATTATGTGTTTATGACATTTTTGTTCTTTTTTAACGTTTTAATAACATTTTCCCTAACAGAATGTCATTATTAGCTTAATCAGTTAATTTGAGGGTGTCGTTCGGAAGACCAAAACATGAAATGGCACCATATGAAAAAGCCAATTACACAACGACATCAATGAGAATTTCCATTATTATATTAATAATTCAAATTCTACACATATTCAAATTGGTCAGCATCAGTAATGTCTTTTTTTAACGGTTCTTCTGCTTAAAACGGTATAATGATATATACACACATATCCATACACTGGGCTGAATAGTATTAAAATCAGTCCATTCATACAAATTTGCATATGACGAAAAAAAATTGTGATGGATCCCGAAGAAATAATAACATATCTGCTACATGAAGAAGAAGAGGAGGATGATGAAATCAACACTATTGTAGCCGTATCTTCATCATTAAATTGTCAAATGAATAACTCAGGTCGCCATGTTAGATCAATTTTCAATCATTGTATTATTAATCGCAATAGAGCCCTTGTTCATCAACTAATTTATCGTGATTGTTTTAGTGATAGTCCTACTTACCCATATTATATATTTCGTAGAAGATTTCGTATGAGGCGATATTTATTCTCTCGAATTCATCCAGCAATTGAATTCCACGATCCATATTTTGTACAAAGCTACAACGCATCTGGAGTTCTAGGTTTACCATCACTTCAAAAAATAAAGGATGCATTAAGAATTATTGCATACGGCGTACCAGCAGATGCCACTGACGACTACATTCGAATTGGTGAAAGTACTGCCATCAAAAGCTTAAAAAGATTTGTGATATCTATTGTTTAAGTATTTGGGAAATAATCACTACAAGAAAAAAGTCCATAGACATCGCTTTTTGACCGATGTCTATGTTGTTTCACAACCGATGTTGATGTCGGTGATGTCTATTCTAGACATCGGTGGATACCCGATGTCTATACTCGATTAGACATCGATTTTAGTTAAAAACAGATGTCTATGTGTTGATTATTTACATAAAATGCTATAAATAAATTATTTAATAACTAAATTACACCTAATTAAACATGTTAAACACATCATGAGCTATGTTTTTTGGTGAAAAATACTGATGTCTATGTGATGATTTTTTCAAAAAATGCTATAACAAAATTATTTAATAACTAAATTACACCTATTAAAACATATTAAACATATATTGAGCTATGTTTTTTGTCACAAAAACATCGATAATTTTGACAGAGGTGATGTAAAATGGCATATTAAACATCTGTTTCTTTAGTGAAAGGTGATGTCTAATTTAGCGTATAGACATCAGTCTTTTCTAGAATGAAGTGATGTCTATGTATCATTTAGACTTGAACATGTTAGTCTTTCACATCAGTTATTTGTCTGAAACTGATGTATATTGCGTTTTTTGACATCAATTTTGTTAGGTTAAAAGTGATGTTTATAATGTCACTTGACATCAGTTTTATCTTAAACAAAGTGATTTCTATGTTTCATTTAGACTTGAACCTGGATTTCTTTGACATCAGTTTTTTACCTTAAAGTGATGTACATTATCTTTTTTGACATCAACTTTTCCTAATTGAAAGTGATGTGTAAGAAATTTATAGACCAAATTGTGTAAAGTTTTACATCACTAATTTTCTAAAAAAGCAATGTACTCGTTACTAATAGACATTTGTTATAAATAAACTGCAGGGCCTCAATGCGAACTTCATCTAGCTGTTCAATGCTATAACAACTTCTCGAGTGTTACACTACTTATATACATGTCAAGTGCTAAACACTACTAACACAAAAAGAAATAAACAAGATTTATGTAAGACCATGTAAACGGGTAGCCAGTATATTGAAAATTTCTTCAATCAGTAGTAATATCTCTTAAACTCTCTCCTGCATAGCAGGTTTACAGTTGAAAGAGCAATCAATATCCAATCTTTCAGAACACCAATCACTAAAAAAATTGAGAAGTTCAATGCTAGCGCACAAATGGCATTGGAAAAAAAAAATCCAGAAGTTGAACTTAATCTGAGAGACTTCCATTCCAGGCTGCAAGTGAGAAATATTGCAATACAGAAGTTACATAACGGAAACATGGTAGCTTCATGAACTGAACAATGCTTTCTTCTAAAAGTAAAAAAAAGGCAATTTACAGGAAATATCACCCCATCACAGAGTTGGATACAATGATATAGGAGAAAATATCACCCCATCACAGAGTAGGATCATATAATGATGGAACGAGAACATTCGTGTAATAGAATTCATATGTTGATTCTGAACTTTCAGCAACAAGTGCACAAGTTGTCCACACACAGTACCAAAAAAAATAATAAAAAATAATTTTGATTATATTCTAGTTTTCTAACTATGGGGGTTTAATTGCTAGTACATGATTGTATCCACAACTGCTCCAAGCCTCCAACATACTACTTGTTTACCGACTCAATCCAGCATCAGAGGGCATGTGACACTGGGTGGTAATATAGAAAAAGAGAACTGACCATCTAGAAAAAAATGTGAATTAGAATAACTGAGTTTAAACATTAGAAAAGTGTGATAGCGTGTTGTATATCCTGTCTCAAGATGATATGAACCCATCACAGAAAAGGGAGCATGAAAGTTATTTACTTCAACACAAGTTCGTTGCCGGCTAGTGGTTTCTGGAAGAGAAAAACTAGGTATAAGCTAATATAACTGTAGTCAGCAAAAAAGATGAGGAAAACCAACCTCTTAGTTGGCCGAGCTGCTTATATAAGAGACTAAAACTGTTATGTCGTCAAGCTTTCCACCATAGTATCTGAATCCTGCTTCCTTGGATGCTGTAGAGAAGGGAGTCTGCTTATATTTGTCTTGAGCTCTTTGTTGTGCCGAAGCAGCTAATCTCTGAGATAAAGCATTAGGATTTAGACCTTCTCTCATCCCATCAGCAACAATAGATGTTACCTCATCGTTGAATAAATTGTCAAATAAGCCATTTGTCACAGCAACAATCACATCTCCAGGTGCCACAGAAATCATAAACACCTGTAAATAATTACACCTGGGACACATGAGACCATTGCATGCTTCATCTATATATTAAAGGCACTCCTATTTCACTCCAATATTACTGATTCATTTTCATTGTATTTTTCCTGAGGTCATTCCTTACAGAAGTATTTATAAACCTATGGCAATTTCAAATATGTGTAGGACTTTACAGAATATGGGTCAAGATTATGTAATAGATATTTATGTTATTCAGTTGTATGGTAAAGATAAATAAATTTAACAAAAAGGGGTATTAATAAGTCATAGAAAATTGATACAAGGCCTGAATGTAAACATCCCATAAGTCATGGGTAACTGGTCGGGTAGAAAGTTTCACTGTAAGCAAATCTTCACAGCATAGCAAATCTTCACTGTATAGCAAGGAGTGTAAATTTTGTTCAAATCACATACTCAGGGCTTTAAGCATCTGAATGAAAGCCATAGATATATGCAAGTATGTCGTGTTACCAAACCTGTGTCAATAATAAAAGTGAACATTACGATTTAGAATACAAATAATGCGGGTCAACTTGAGATAAAATGGAATTTACAATGCATGTTATAGTTATTGTCTTTCCAGACGCTGTCTTTGCAAGTTAGGGAACTTTAATGACATACCTATAACCATATAAATTGAAAAGATTATAGTAGTAGCAGCATAGTAAAACTTCGCAAGTTATATTATGTCCCCATGGTATATTTCACCACCCTTCAAAACAACATAATGATCGTAAGCAGACCTAAAAAAATATATCTGGACAATAAATTGGCACATTCAACACTCTGCACACATACCTTTAATTACAGAGGACGGTGTCTGGAACTCCTGCCAGACATGCTGCGATGAAGTGAGATCCATATTCATAGACTTTGCAGCAAGATATGAAGCTCCGGCAGCAATCTGATGAGGTTTAAATTGTAGCCAAAGAGAGCTCCTAAGCCTACAAAAAGAAACTTAAAGTCAGACTAGCAATAAATTTATCTTTCTTGAACAATGCTCAAATAAAGAATTGGACATAAAACAAACCATCTGAGATGATACAATCTCCTGCAACATAGTGCAATGCCACTTAATATACAAACCATATCAGCTTCAGACATTTTCTTAAATTAATTAGCCTGCTATTAAATTACCATTTATATGAAATCATAGATCCAAAGAGGAAACAAAAAAAGGTGGTTTCCCTTACCAACTACAGAAGCAGCAACATGTGGATTATTTCCATGTATCTCCAGCAGAAATGTTGATAGTATGCAATATTATAGCACACATCATATAGCAATCTACATAGAACATCAACTCCAACTCCCACCTCAGTAGCGGAGGATATTTAAGTCCAGCAACTTTCGCAGTTTATATACGTAGAGAAAATGATACACGGTAAAAGAAAAGAAAGTTTGCAACTTTCAACTTTTAGACTGAAAAGGCAGTCCAGCCTCTGATTTATTAGTTACTGGAAATTGATAGCATTTGAGGTGAAATTACAAGTACAAGTACAAGTGACGCTAAGTGCTCATCCAGTCCCGACAGTCTGACATACACAATCAGCAGAAACCCAGCTGACAAACTTTACGGATTCGATTTGAACCTCTGACCTCTGAAACAGTTGTACAGATCATCTAAATATAGGCCAAAAACGAAAAAAAAAAGGTGATTGGCTTGCCCCCTAAAGTTCATAAAATGTCTCAAAAAACCGAGACATATCCGGAGCTGACAGTTCTGTTCAATCGGTACTACTGTAGATATTCCCCAGAAAACCTTTTATAGGCTCATATTCCCAGAATAATGATCTTTTATTGTTCAATACTCAACTATAAGGCATTAAGCCTAATTATTCAAAAAAATATATATAGAATCTTACATTGCTACAAGCCCAAATGTAATAACTATTTAGCCTTGTAACAACTAAAACACAAATTAATAGCTAAAAATCGATAAATACACAATGTAAATAGCAAAAAAATCAAAAATAAATACAAGAAAAACATACCCCATGGATTCGCTTTCAGGTAACAGGGCATTTAGGTCCACTGGCTCTCTTATTAGTTGTCTGATAAACCAGCTTACCTCCTAAAGTTTCATCAAATTTTAAATATCACTCTTTACATAATCTTAACCTTAACATTTCCCAAATCTAAACAATCACTTTTAGAACTAATTACAAAAATTATTAATAAAGACATATACATAACAATAAAGTATATAATATAAAATCAAACAACATACATATTCTTAAAAATCAATAACTAGTAAGTAGCAAAAAAATCAGAAATAAAAAAGGGGTTTTGAAAAGAGTACCAGGGGTTTTGACAATTCGGTATTGGTTGGATTTGGTGGCATAATTGTGGCGTTTGCGATGAGTAAGACCCTGAACCATCCTTCTTGTGCTTTCATGGAAATAGAGTTTCATTCCACGTTACCAATTAGAGTTTCTAATCAAATAAGCTTACTAGAGGTAGGTGAGAGGTTGAGCACAAAGTCAAGAGAGGGAAGATGTGAGCACAGATGCGAGGGAGAGAGAGAGGTTCGAGAGAGACGTGAGAGGAGTTGAGATGGTGAGATGGAGATTGTGAGCGGAGAGAGGTTCGAGAGAGAGGGAGGGGTTCGTGAGAGAGAGAGGAGTTTGAGATTCAGTTTTTTAATTTTTAGTTTTTAATTTTTTGTTTTTAGTTTGTTGTCTCAATGAGGGGAATAAAAATTTGGTTAAGGGGGGGAAATTTTGGGAGGGGGGAATTTTAGAACTAAAAGTGAATGAAATTTTGACTAAGGGGGGAAAGAAAAGGTGGGCGCGATTTTTTTTTTTTGGTGAAGTTTAGACATCGGTTTAATTATAACCGATGTCTACAAAGAACAAAGACATCACAAAAATACGGGATGATGTCAACACCTCTTTTAACATCAGTGTCAAAGTTAACCGATGTCTAATGTGTGATGTCTATTGACATTATTCTTGTAGCGAATGTTTAAGGCGGCCTCACAATGTCGATATTCAGAGGTTGATGGAGAAGGATAAACAAAGAGGATTTCCTGAAATGCTAGATAGAATAGATTGTATGCATTGCAGGTGGAAAAATTGTCTAACGACATGGCATGGGGCTTTTTCAGGTCATTATCATGAACCGACTATAATTTTAGAAGTTATTGCTTCTAAGATCTTTGGATATGGCACACTCACTTTGGTTTACCGGGATCATTAAATGATATAAATGTATTGGATCGATCACACTTATTTTTCGAATGGGCAGAAGGTAGAGCACCCGAGGTTAAGTATACCACCAATGGTCATACTTATGATATGGGGTACTATCTTGTCGATGGTATATATATCATTTACCGACAACGTTGTGTGTGCTAGTCTAGGGCCATGATTTGCTCCCGTGCCATTTTGGACTTACTTTCTTAAAAATGTGCTATAATGACCCAATACTCGTCATTTGTCTAGGGCCTCTACCGATAATAATACACGCCCTCCAAATATATACATACACACATATAATTCTAATATTTATATTTATTATTTATTTGAATTATTCAACTAAATTATTGAAATCTTATAAACTATTTTCCTCCAAGTACACAAAGTCAGCCAGCGGTTTTAGTTATTTTTTTATCGTAGATAACCCGCAGTCGCTACCCTTTGGGTGCGCACTCGGTAAACCCTACAGGCCCACGCAAAAACCTGCAAATCACGTGAACCAAGGTAAACCGCATTTAAGCGACATGCTCTGACTCATGAGGCATAATCATAAATTCTCCTTTCGTGGGATTCAAACCTATGACCAAGAGGATAGTTATCTCATTCGTTAGAATAAATAAAGCCCATTAGTCTAACTAATATTTTATAATATTATAGATTAATTTAATATGACCAAAAATTTAAAAAAACCTAATACGAACAAATAAGAGCAGCAAAGGTATTTTATAGTATTCTCTTCAAATTTTTTACACTTTTGTATTTTAAATTTAAAACTAATATACTACATTTCATATCTTTGTTTATATATTACTAGTATTTGCATAATAACTTGGTTATGTTGTCGATTGAGAAGCAAATGTTAGTTAAATTGAATTACAGTTATTTAATTAGAGATTTTTCACGTTCAAAAATAAGAAAAATAATAACTTCTCAATTTTAATTTGAATTATATTATATTTTAGTTATTAATATAAAATTATTTTTACTATTATAAATTTTTCATATATATATATATTTATCAAATTTATGGTCAATACAATTAGGACCTCCCAAATTTAAGGGCCCTGTCTCGGAGGCTTAAACCTGGATTCCTTTGGTAAACCAAGACCAAAGAACTCTGATAAAAAAAACGGACATTTACCCAAAGCCTATTTGATCATAAATCATGATAATGGATTTTGTGTATTTCTACTTGTCCAACAAAATTTATTATTTCGAAAAAACAACTTTATATTATATTCCCTCAATCTCATTTTAATAGTCCACTTTGTAAATTTCACAAATATTACTGTATCCATCTCAAAATACAAGTTTTTTTTAATTTTACGCGTATTTTAAGATGTATAAAATTCATTACTCCGCATACTTTTTTCTAATTTTTTTTCTTGAATTAAAATTTAATATGTATAACTTTATTCAGAAAAAAGAAAATTTGGAAAATATTTTAGGGGAACTATCTTTTTTATTCGGCTTAAAATACACGTAAAAAGTTAAAGGGTCTAGTACGGAGGGAGTAAGAAATAGAAGATATGATGTCCATTTTTTCGTTTTCACACAATAATATAACTTAGTTTGGACACATTACATTAATTATACATATTTCAATAAAAAAAATAAATAAATGTACACGTGTATTTATACGCACACAAAAATTATAAAATTTTGTGCATTTTTTTTTTTTTTATCGTAGGTAACCCGCAGCCGCTACCTTTCGGGTGCGCAATGGGTAAACCCTACGGGCTCACGCAATAGCCTGCAAATCACGTGAACCAAGATAAACCGCATTTAAACGACAGGCTCTGACTCAGGAGGCATAATCATAAATTCTCCTCCCGTGGGATTCGAACCTGTGACCAAGAGGACAATTTTCCGCAGTAGCGCTGGCTAAATCAAAAATTTTTTTGTGCATTTTGAATTTTTATACGTGAACATTTATGAGTAGGGTCTTTTAGTTTAGTTCATACTGAAACTATAAAATTTGCATGGGTTAAACATGACAAATATTTTGGAAAATTTTTATTTTGTAAAGTGGACTATTAATATGGGGTGGAGGGAGTAACTTTTTGTGGGTGTTAAGTAACCGCTCCATTTAAAAGTTTAAGGTGGTATAAGAAGACACGAACATGATTTTTTACTTATGAACACTACCCATACTATAAATTTCGCTACCATTAACAACAACAAATATAACCAATACTAATACCAATATTATATCAACAACAAATATTTAAATTAAATAAATAAAGGTGGGAGAATCTAATCCGAGACCATTCCCTAAACCGAACTTAAAAGTTGGAATATTTTTATATTTTAAAAAATTAATATTAAATATTGTATTCAGTTTTAGACCCTTCTTTTAAATCCGCCACTTCCATATTAAGACATCAGCGACTTCAAAGTAATTAAAGAACATACATTTCTTTTATAAAAAATGGGAGTTTCACCGTCTTAAAAATATAATGATACGATACGAATGTAAACGTATTGTCCTCCGTGCAGTACAATATCATAGGACAGAATATCATCATCGATAATATTTATAATATTTGTGTGAGGTGCTGCAGCCTGCAGGGTATTCTTGGTTGCTCGGGACATCTCCGGCAATTTCACTCCAAAAATTCGAATTTGAATCATCTATTAGTTCAAACTTTGATTCAAATGTTTAACAAATTCTAACACTTTTATCCAAATTTTGATTCAAATAATGTTTTACATGTTATAATAGAAAATAGTATATTCAACTCTTTGTTTTTTAATTTAATATATAACTATTATCAACTATTTATATTATGAGTAAATTATAAAATAGTGTCTCAATTTTACCCGTTTTTACATTTTGGTGGCTGAAATTTCAAATTTACAAAATAGTGTCCAAATATTAATTTTACATTTCAAAAAGATGGTTAGGGCCACTTTTATGAGGAAAAAAAACTGATGTTTGTTTTTTAAAAAGTAGCATAGCCACCTTTTTGAAATATAAAACTAATATTTGGCTACTATATAGCAAATTTGAAATTTAGGCCACCAAAATGCAAAAACGGGTAAAGTTGAGCCACCACTTTGCAATTTACTCTTATATTATATTTGATTGATTATTTAAATCAAAGACAAAAATTTTAATATACGTTATAAAATTCAAAATTATATGCTTAATTAACGAAAACACATTCATATTATTAATTAAAATATAAAATATCATTAATATTCATTAATTAATCACAAAATAATTTTAAATCTAATAACCTTATAAATATTAATAAAAAAATAATTATTTTATATTAAATTAAATTTGGATCAGTGAATAATGATGAGCCAAATTTGGATCATTCACCATAGGAGAATTTGAAATAATTAGTCTTAAATTTGAATTTTTGCATTAATATGGGAGATACCCTCCAATTTAAATCACCGTTTAAATTACTATTGGAACTCCAAATTTGAATATGCTCTCAGATTAATATCTTCCAACAATCTTAGCACATGTATCTTGGCATGTGAGAACATAGTACCTAACTTTTGAGGATCCTGAATAATATTTATTTATTTTGGTACTAGATGTGTTGTGAGATTTACTAAAAGATTTTATTGCAAAATTATATAATATCAATATTATGTGTACACAATAATAACTAATATAACAAATTTTGATGGCTTTTTCCTTAATATTTCTTGTATATATAAAAAATTACATCAATAAAATTTATTTAAGATGTTATTTTTAGAGTTCCAAGAGCACATTAGAAGACAGAATTTTATTAGATCGCAAATCTTGAAGCATAGTTGAATTATACTATTATCTCCACTTTCATGTGAGTGATGTATAGCTCTGGTGCTCATCACATTGATTAAGCCAGCATCTGGGATCAAGTAAGGTCCAAATGCCCGTTGAACCCCAAAATTTTCGTAATAATAATTTATCATAAAAAAAAATCAGATCTATTTAACCCGTTATGATTCCTGTAAGCCAGCCTGTTGACTCGTGTATTCAAGATGTCATCATATGTGGGAGAAGAAGAAAAGGTCATATTTACATAAAAGGTGTCAATTCTGAAGCAAATGATTGATGTATACACTAACGAAGAAGACCTAGCTTCCATGTCATATTGTCTAATTTGCATTACCTTTTTTCTCAGCTTCAATTAGTTTTAAGTGACTGAGAAATGGTACAAGGACAAAGACAATGTTTACATTATTACTCTTTCAGTCTTTGGGGACCTCCTTTCACACACCAACCCAAAACTTTGCCCTACAAAACATGTGTTTTCTGACAACATCAAATTACTTGTCATTGCATTTGCACTTCCCATATATTGTCTGTGTAGAAATACCAGTACGAAATTAACTCACCACACATGCAAGTTTCATTATCTTCCACATAAATATTTATGTCATAACTTAGAAATATCACACATAATTTATTTATTTTGTTCCACAAGTCTAGGAATGATGTAAAAGGATAGACAGCTATGTTTAAGCCCATTTAATTTGATTTAAAAATAAGTACTTAAAAATTAATATAAGTTTGTCAATATTTATACAAACACATTTGATAGTATCCACAAATAATAAATGTACACCAGTTGAGTTACAAACTAAAAACTGAAAAAAAACATATTGACTATGCCATAATTTACATAGTGTATTTTTTTAATTAAATAACATGATATCTATTTTTAACTATTTTTTTCGATTTTTAGTATTGTGAAAAATAAGAGTTTTATATTTTTATTGTAAAGAAGCATGTCTAGTCGAGATAAAAAAACAAAAAAAACAGTATAAGTAATATATATATGTTCTTAATGATTATTTCTTCTCATTAAATTCCAAAAGCCGACCACCAATAATACAAGATTTAAAATTATTTGACCACCAAACCAAACCAAACATATATATATCACGCTTAATCCAGGTGGAGAGAATAAGATATACGCAGCCTTCCCCCTATTCTGAAAAAATGAAGAGCCTGTTTTGGAAAGATCCTCTGGGCTTGTGTGTGCGTGTAAGGATAAGTAAAAGATGAAATGAACTAATACTATATATATACAAAAATCAATACTAATTTGAAACAAACAAAAATAAGATCACCTAAAATTGAAAAGATTACAAACAAACCTTAACCAATGGTGTTATTCACATAGGACTTACCTAAAATTCATTTTAAAATGAGTAATGATAGAATAAGTTCAAATCTAGCATAATTTCCAGTGTCATGTGAATGTAAAATTAATCATATCAAGTAGATGTGTTTTGATGAATACTGGTGTAAAACAAAATTGCTTAACCAAGATTTCAGAAAGATTTGTAAAATAAATGAGATTTTTGTGTAAGATGATTGTTATGGCTTGCAAAAAACAGGATTGTTGATGAGTAGATGATGTATCCGACTCAAAACACACACTGTATAACACAGTCTCATGCTTCTCACACTAAGAAACTTCCAAACTTTTCTATATATTCCATCCATACGTACCGTTAAGTTGTGGTATCTCCAGTATCCCATGTGATGCATTACTGCATAAGCATGTGTGATAATTGATGCCATACAAGAGTATTAGTCTGAGGCGGACCTAGCCCATGGCTAGGGTGGGCTCGAGCCCCTGTGAAATTTTAGCAGCCTATTAAAATTTTATATATATAATTCCAGCATGTTACAAATTAGTTCACTTAAATATTTATAAAGCCCCGTTTATATAACCGCTTAGATATTTAGCTATTACATCCGTACGGTTGAATCATTCATTAATATTTTTAAAAATATCGAAACATCAATATGAGATTAAATACTAGTTAGATTTACTGGTCAAACTACTCTTTGACTCTTAAAAAGGCAAACCAAATATATTTCTTTTTTCTAATTTTTTTTGTCATATCACTAAAATATACTGATCTTGACATCCGTACGGTTGGATCATTCATTAATATTTTTAAAAATATCGAAACATCAATATGAGATTAAACACTAGTTAGAAGTACTGGTCAAACTACTCTTTGACTTTTAAAAAGGCAAACCAAATATATATATTTTTTTCTAAATTTTTTATCATATCACTAAAATATATAGATCTTGACATCTTTACTGTTGGATCATTCATAAACATTTTTTAAAAATTTACATATATGACACCCAACCCCCTCCCCCTCCCCCTCCCCCTCCCCTGTTCTCTCACCATCACACCCAACCCCCTCCCTCCCCCTTTTTCGTTCCTTTTTCCGGCCAATCCCGTTTTTCTCCGATCACCTCTTTTTATTTTCTATTCGCACAAACATCCCACCCCAATACCCATCTTTTATCTTTATTTTCTTGAACAAAATATTAAATGGGTCTTCAAAATTTTGTATTTTTATATCATTTTTGATTGTGGTTTGAATTTAGGAAAATTGTAGGAGTATATATGTGAAAATTTCGAATTGAAAACTTGATATTTGTAATTTGGTATTATTTTTAAATTATTTGTTGTGTTCTTGATTGGGTTATATGTTAATATAATTATTGATAATTGATTGTATAAGTTATTGACTTTGTTTTGTGATATTGAGTGTTGAATTTGGTCGAGTTTTACATTATTTCGAGTTTGGCCGGAAAAGTTGTCATTTTGATCGGAAAATGGATTATATTATTAGTGATGTTAGTTTTAGATTTTGAAAATAATTTATTGTGTGAAATTGAATCGAAAAAAATCACATTTTTGACAATATCGGAGTTATCGAAATGGTTGCCGGATTTTTTGAAGCTCGCCGGAATCTGAGAATTTCCCCGCGAGTTTTTTTTTTAAATCTGGTGCTCGTAAATTCGACCGCATTCGGTCGAATTTAGAACAATATTTTTAACCATATACGGTCGAATTTATAATTTAGGCGGACTTTTTAAATTTTTTAAAAAATTCAAAATTTTGAGCGGGATTTTCAAATTTTAGGTGAAAAACAAATTCGACCGCTTTCGGTCACATTTAAGCGGTCGAATTTAGCCGCGCGTATACTAAATACGACCGATTTACTAAATATGACTCGAGCGAATGCGACCGGTCCAAAAACCGGTCGTATTTAGTTAAATTCGACCGTTTTCGGTCGAATTTAACTAAATACAACGGTCAAATTTAACTAAATACAACCGGTTTTTAATCGGTCGTATTTACCGTTTTTCTTGTAGTGTAAATAATTAATCTCGCTTGACAACGTAATTAAATACATAATTATTAAATAATTTTCGTGTCGGGTGTAGCGCGTCTTTATATTCTAATTTGTTGTAAACCAACGAAAAAAGGGAAAACAAGGTTATTTTTTCCCAAATTTTGTGTATTCCTACCAGTTCAACTGAATTTGTTATTATTAAAATGGCTAAGTTATCAACTCCTAGATTTCGTTAGGAAGTACTCCATATATAAAATATGGTAAAGTAGGAATTTTCTTATAACTAAATCATATACTTTTCTAACTTTTTCCTGGTTCATATACATTTTTGCACATTCATATATAAATTAGGCGTTTGTTTAAAATTTTGAAGTTTGGGAAACGAAAAAATTGTATAGAATAGGAAATAAATCAAATTCTTGGGAACTATAAACTTATCTTTTTAGAGGTTATGCATTAATTTGTAAGCAAGCGCCTAGTTAATAAAAAAAGGAAAAATAGAAGAAAAGCAATACAAATTTTGTTACCGATAACAGTGAATATCGGAAACCCTAAAATGTAAAGGCAGCTTGAGAATGCTAATTTTTGTCAGCCTGTTGTTTTTAAGTTATCATGTGAATTATTATAACCAATAATTGCATTGATGGCTATATAGGAAAATACTACAGTGAAAGACATGGCTATGAGATGGTAGCCTGGGCCAGCATGTTTGTCTAATATTGCCTTGTTCATTGGAATAAATCTAAAACAACGTCTAAGAGTTTACCCTCTACAATTACCAGCTTTTATATATCAAACACATAAAATTCTGTAGCCTGTGAACTCACACTCACCTCTCATTTGCAGGACCAATAAATAGAAGCCTGGGGCATCAATTTTTGGAATAATAATTCAAGAGTGTGTGTATAAATATGATGAAGGGGATAGCCATAGCCTTCATTACTGGCCACAAATAGAATCTTATATTCTCTGCTAAATTTTGTACTGATAACAGCAACCAAATTGTTTTGTTACAAGTAGTAGAAATTAATGACCAGTCTGCATTCATGATGCACACAGGTACAAGTACATCTAAGAACTACACCTTTTATGTTGCACTGATGAATTTACAGGGGGCGTTTGGATAATTGATGATCAAGCTATTTATATGTAAATCGGCCGGCTAGAATCCTTTGAATTGTGATTATTTTTTCCCGTTCTTAGGTTATCTATAAATAAAAATGAAATATATCATTTTTGACAATGTGACATGACACTTTTGGGAGTGTATTCCTTAAAATGTGTCAAGACTCAAGAGAGGTGGTCAACTTTTGACACCCTCTTGACATCCTCAGAATATAGCTAAAATTCAATTTTTGTAAAAAAAATTATATAAATCTTAACTCTTCAATTATATTTTATTTATTTATTAATTTTATATTTAATTTAATTTAAATCAGCGTGAGGATCTCAAAAATACCTGTTTTGGAGATGCTCTTTCAGTTTTGGCACCATTTCCGAATCACCCAACAACTGACCTCCATATGATTCTTTCTTTTGAATAATACGGTGAATCTCTTGATAAGAGTTGGCTGGCTTCTCTTTACCCAACTCATGCTATGCTAGAGTTTTACATCAAGCTAGCTACTAACGTAATGTGTAAACACGTACTATACATGTACTCAAATTTATCATCAAATGGCCCCAAATTTATGCAAATAAAAATTGATTTTCCTTTCATTATTAAAATATAAAAAAGAACATGAAACATTGTCTTCGGATATTTTTTTTAGAAATAGAAATACGTATTTCATGAAGGCGGTGAATCTGATTACTACTGCTCCCATCAAATTTAGGCAACATAAATTAAATGTTAGTAATGATTTATTTTTTCTCAGTTTATTTTGATTTTTTTTCAATTTTTTCTATTAATTTCAATTTTAAAATATGTTTTTTAAATGTTAATCTAATTTAAAATTTATGAATTAAGATAATTGTATTTAAAACTAATTTTTTAATTAATTTAATTAAAAAAGTTTTTGACTTATAACTAAAATATCTAAACAATTATAAGTCAATTATTTTTATCAAATGATCACTTATTCCCTCCATTTTTTAAAATTTGAATTTAGGTGTTTTAACCGTATAACTAAATAAAAATTAAAAATTATCAAAAATAATAAAATTTTATAATATTAAATTAAAATATGTCCCAGACTTTTTTCATTATACTCATTGTTCTCGCCACTTCAACAACTTTCTTTATTTTTATCTACTAAATTATACTTTGTAATGGTCCAAACCTAATGTATTCGATTAGGTGGGAAGGTGAATAAATCAGAAAATATGTGATATGTGATGTAAATTTGTAGTTAAGATTTTTATCATAACAATAATAGAAAGTAAGTTAAAAACAATGTGATAATTAATAATATAATCTAATCAAATCTATAAAATTGTGATTTGTACGGGTAACTTTGCACATATTAATTATTTCAGGCTTACTTTGTTTTAGAAGTCCATCTGTCCAAATTTTACATTTTTTAGGAAATAAAAATCTAATCTATAAGCCTAAAACATAATTTTGCGTCTCTGGCCAATAAGGTATTGGTGTAGTAGTTGATCTCTTGCTACTTGCCCGATGTCGGGGTGCCACTGCCGTGCATGTGTGTAATCGATTAGTAAAAAAAATTGGTCCTATCTTTATAAATTTTGGTCCTGCAAGAAGTTATTAGCTTCATAAATGGTCTATTGTTTGGCCCAGCTGTTCAGGTTTTTTGTGTGTTTGTTTCTGGGCTGTGATGTAACCGGTTAAGGCCGGGGCCGTTGTGTGGGCTTCAAAAAAGTTATTATGCTGGGCTATTTGTTGGTACCGGTGAGCCCTGCGGCGTATCTGTTTTTCTTTATAAAGCTCTCGTCAACCTGAGAAATACTACAGCACGGTCTGCTAAAGGTTATAGAAATTGAAAATGGACCGTACTTGAAATGCAAGTATACTAGTTTAAAATTGCAAGTACGCTGTTTTGTTTTCAATACCAAGTGCTTTGTTAGATCTGAATTCTGATTCAAGTAACCTCCAATTTGCGAATTCGAGTTGTCGATTGAATCGATAGATTTTTTATACACTAACTTAATATATACAATACATGATTTAGGACATATTATAGATACGAAAATTAGCAGATTCATTACTTTAGTCAACTCTATAAAAAACTAAAAAATAATTCTTTCTACACAACGTCTGTTCATCTGTTGATGTAATATTATGTTTCTCACTTCTTTTATCGTATATGAAGATTTTAAATTTTGTCAATGACCCGACATGCAACAGCATATTTAACTAGAAAAATTAAAAAGTAAATTACACGATGTGGCTAATATATACATATATTTTCAAAATATTGACTGGATTTTAAAATTCACAAAACGATGATTGAAGTTATCTTCCGTCTTTTAAAAACATGTTTACCGTCAAATTTACACTGACACCGTTACTTTATCAGGATTATTTGGGTAATTCATTGATATTCAGAATCTCCCAACTCATATTTTGAATTTTTTACTAGAATATAGATCCCATAGCAGATGGAACAACAAAAGACTGAAATAGGATTTATCTAAATGGTTTTATATGTACTATTTAATTTTGATTGCAGACTGTAATCCTATTTGCATAAGATAATTGCAGATGTCACATAATCACATTAGTCCGTTCGACCCACGTAAAAATAAACTATCTAATAACTAGACTGTACAAGGTACATTATGTTCACCATCTTTTTTTCAACTGATGTTTTCAGATTAAGGGTTCTTAATTACATTTATTTCTAAAATTGATTTCTGGCTTATAATCATTTGTCAGTTTTTGTAGTCTAATTGGATCATTAATAGGTAACCCCGACATAATGTGAAATGGTTGCAGGTTCACTGATTCAAGTTGGGCGTCAATATTTTATGGATGAGGCAACCTTATATGCTTATATTGGTAGCTCTTCTTTTTAAATTGATGCCAAGTTACATCAAACAGCAACAACATACAAACAACCGTGTTATTTCTCCGGATAACAAAGAAAATGAACGGTGGCGGCGCCGTGTTCCGGCGAGGTCGATTTGTACACAAACATTAATAAAACGTACCTCACCAATTCTCCTGAATTTCCCTTCACCAGCAGCGCACCAACAACTGCTAAATTTTCAGTGAGGTCGATTTGTACATGAACACATGCACAACACGAACATAACCACAATCTCTTCCCTTCTGCGTCTCCAATTCTCTAGTCAACATGAACACCACAAACTCCCAAATTTCTGATCAAATCCATTTAATGTATAGAACTGTGCCCACAAATAATTTTCATTTTTCTAAAAACTTAAGTATTTTACCTTTATACCCTTTCAATTTTATATTTTTTTATTGAGTTAACGATGGGCACTTAACAGACTTGACGACAAACACGTATTTGAAAGACGGAAATGAACTTCAGCCCCTTTCCGAATATTTTGAAAATGAGTGTAAAACATAGGCACAACCCTATAATTTACTCATAAACAAAAGACAAATACCGATGAATAATTACTTGAACAAGAATTATAGAAGACTTCTCATTTGTCTATAATCATAGGATTTTCCTTTGTTTAGATATTTTATTTATTTAATTCTAATTTTGTTCAATATATCTAGTTTATTTGAAAATTATCTTCCTTTCATTTTATTTTAATGAAAATATTAATTTTAAATTTCTCATAACTGATAAAAATTTAAATTTTTATGTTGAAATTTCTGGGAAAATATTTACATGCCCTTTGATTAGATAGTAAACTTTCTTGAATGAAGAAATCATATGCTGTGGCAATTATATTTCGGTACAATTAATCTATGTATAATATTAGACATGATTCGTAGGTATCCATTTGCTAGGTGTTTAACTATCAAAAACTGAAAAATTTAAGCATGTATCTCGAGTACGTGTAGACCATTGTTGAACCCTCATCTGTTCATTACTCGTGAGAGGAATATATGAATAGCTAGAATGAGCAACTCATGCTTACAATCATTGAGAAAAAATAATTTTAAAGATTGACGGTAGTATGTTGCCTTATAAACTTGATAATTTATATATGGATGCTGTAGCGACTGAGAATTTCGCAATGTGATTAAGTGAATAAAGTATAATTTTGTATTGTAATAGTGAAATTATGTGATTAAATAAAAGGTTAATTGATTTTGTGGTTAATTGTCTTTATTGTATAACAGTGATTGGAACGTAAAGGAACTCGTTCCAGTTTGATGAGTCAGCTTAGGGATTAAGCTGTGTCGTCGGGTCGTCAAGTTGAACGGAACCCATATTAAAAAGGAATGAAAATATTTAAAAGTGTGAATGTGAAATATATGTGGTGATCCTATGTGTTTACATGTTGTTTGATGTGAGCTTGATCGAATTCGAGATCGGTTTTTTTTAATATTTTTAAAAGGGATTTTAAGGATTTTATTGATCTTAAAATATTTTTATAAAATTATATAATTGTGATCAAGGTATGAAATTTGCTTTGTTACTTTCAAAATATTCCAAGGGACTTTTTAAAAATAGTAGTTGAATTTATTTTGAGAACTTGAGATTTTAAAATGATTTTATAGAGTTTAATTCTATTATTTGGATTTATTTGTAAAATCCATAGAAAATTATCTATTTGTTCAAAAATTTATTTAAAAATACTAGTGAAGAGCTAATTTTGTGTTTTAGGGGATACAATCAAAAGTATATTCAAATTGTGAATAGAATGTAAGTAGTTTATTTTTTTTACAAATATTTTACAAATAAAAAATAGAAAAAAGGGAAGTGGGTTTTGGTTATATACCAAAGTGTCCCTGTATTATATATATACTCCCCCACCCCTTTTTCTTTCTTTCTTCTTCACCCGATTCTCTCTCCTCTCTCTCTCTCTCCCCTTCTCTCCTCTCTCTCTCTCTCTCTCTCTCTCGTTTCATTCAAAAATCTTCCATTAAACTCAATCTTCACCCAAGATTTGAGTTCCTTATACTCTAATTATGCATAAAGATGCTTGTATGTGTGTGTTTTGGTGTGTTGCTCAGGTTTCACCGAGAACCACTCGGTTCTTGATTTTTATTTCATTTTTGAGTTCGATTCCTTGCAAGTAAATGATAATAGTGATATGCATGTTAGTTATTTTAGGTAATCGTTGAAATCAGGGTTTTTTGGTTGGATACCCTCGAATGAGGGCACCACCGAGAAGCTACCGCCACGGGTGATGAACTCCGGTGAACCGGTGGTAGCTATGTTGCTTGACTGAGCTCTATTAATTCAAAAAGAATCATTTCAAGTGTTGCATGATGTAGTTTTTGAGAAACCCGAATGTTGCTCTTGAATTTAAAATAGATTTAAGTTAAATTGTTTTTTGTAAATGGTTTATTTGGTATTTGATTCATAGAATTGTTGCTAATTGTGGTATTAATTCAGTTGCATGCTTGATTCAGCTATTTGTTGAGCTAAATGTTACATGCATGTTAAGTTTTTGTGATTGCATGTTATAAATCAAAGTTTATATAGAGTTAAATAGTTAAATTGCATAAAGTGAATTTTAGAGTAATGTATTTGGTATGCTAGAATAAGATTGATTTTGATTTCGAGTTTTACAAAGGATTTTGATTCAAAAATTTAATAGGGAGGTTCGGTTTTTAAAGGAAATGACTCGAATGAGTGGTTTTTGGGTTTGAACTATAGTTTATGCTTGATTTTGAACTTGCATGATGATTATTGTTAAGTGATATGATTTACAAAGTTGCATGTAAGATTAAGTGGATGCATGCTGAGTTATTAGGAAATTACTTGATGTATTATATGGTTTGGTTCGAATTTTGGGATAAAAAATAAAGGAATATAGTTTTGAGTATATATTGTACTATGTGTTATGTGAATATACTATGATTATACTTGAGTATACGAGTTGACTGTTATCGCGATATGCGGTAATCGTTAGGCGTTCTGAGAAACATTGATTGTTGAGTAAGTTGCTGATTAGTGATTCTGTTTTGGATTGTAGTTTCGGATAGTGGAGGCATTCGGGCTAGGAAAGGGAAGGATATTCTATGTGGCAGTAGCTCAATACCCGTTAAGCAGGAAAGCAATTTAAGGCAAGTAACTCTGCTTTCCCTTGTGAATTGATTATAGAGAGGAAATTATTGGTGAGACTGTGTAGCTGTATGAACAGTTACGTGATAACTCAACACAATAACAATATTAGAACATGACAGGTTAATAATACTATGTCTACACAAGAAATCAGGATGAATGAAGACAAGGAAAATACAAAGAATCAAAAGATTAGAAGATGGCTTGAAGCCTGTTTGCAGGTCACTGAAAGAAGTTCATTAATATGTTCATGCCTCAGTGAATAATAAAGGTTAAAGACTTTCAGGGTTTCAGAAATGATGAAGATTCAGTGTATAAAGTGCTACTAGACGATTTCAGTGTATTGGCATTGATTGAAGGTAGACAATGTATAAAGCATATGAATCTGAAGAATTGAAGACATGGTATAAATAGAGGTTAAAGAAGAAAGTTGCAGTCTTAAAGTTATACTCACTAACAAGAGCTCATTTATATGTTCAAGCGTCGGTGAAGAATAGTAAATGAAGTGTTCAAGATTGTAGTAGCAATGAAGACGCTGTTTAAAGTACCAGAAAGGATTCTAGTGAAAGTACAGTTGTTTATTGACGGTCAGTGTTAGAAGCAATGGATATTCAACCAATCTGTATCAACTCAGAAATACAAGACAAATTGAATTAGGTTCTCTCAATGCTAGTTGTTTGTGAACCAGACCTGTGCACCAAACATCAGTATACAAGAAGGGATTTTAATTCAATTACAGAAGAAAGTGTTGATATAGTGAAGAATGGCAAAACAAAAGCAAAATATTCTAAGGCAGAAGACTCTTCATTCTGGTCGCCATAGAATTGTAAGTATCCAGTGGTCGCCATAGAGCTCAGTTGGTCTCCATAGAGCAACACAGATGCTGGTCGCCATAGAAGAAAATCCAAAAGATACTCCAGTCGCCATAGAACACCTGGTTGATTTTCTAGTGAATTATACAACATCAATTCAAGGATATTTGTGGACACAAAGCTGCCACCTGTCCAAATGAATTGAAAGTCTACACAGAGAAGCAAAATATATAACAATCAAAATGATTATTGTTAAGAAGTTCTGTTCATCTTCTCTCTCACAAGAGGTGATGAAAATAAGAAACAAAGAGAATACAGAGAAGCTCATCACATTGATATCCGTTTAACTTCTCACCGGAATAACGTTATAATGCCCGATTTAACTCTTGTATATTCATAAGGGCATTATAATCATTACCCGGTAATTAAATCCTTAGACAAACAAAAGCTAGATCATTGTATAGGATTTGATTTATAAATCTTTGTAGAAGCTAGAAACTTTGTTGTTCTTAGATTGTAGGCGGTAAAGTTATTTACCGGAGTGTAGCAACACCCCTCGAAAAAATTATATACGAATATATATTTTCCCGAATATCTTGTGTTCCTCGTTTTATTGTTCCAAACACTATTTCTCTCAAGAACACAGAACCACTAACCGAGCACTAAATCTATCTCCGCTAAAGATTCAATTTTTTTTTTAATTTTGTGATTATCGTATTCAACCCCCCCTTCTACGATAATTCAGGACCTAACAATTGGTATCAGAGCTTGTTGATCGATATACAGATCAGATCTGGTGTGTCAGCCCAAACAATCAAGTTCTCATATTTTCATATTTTTTAATTTTCAAAAATTATCAACACTTGATATTTTTGAATTTTAAATAATTTGGACTTAGCCATAATTTTATTTCTGATTTATTTATTTTTCCATAAAATTTAAAATTTTCTTAAATAATAATTTACATTTTATTTAATTTTTAAGAAAATTCAAAATTCTTGAAAATTAGATTTTATGTAAAAAAATTTTTTGATTAATTTATTTTCTAAGAAAATTAAAAATATTGGAAATTTAAATTTCTCTTAAATATTAAATTAAGGGTACTCAAATGATTGGCAGACTCAGGATTCCTCCGGGCTTTTAAAGTGGATTTTAATCTTTCGAAGAAAACGAAGACCATGTGCTATTCAGACGGAAAATTCCCGAATACAGAAATTGAAGATAATGGTTTTCTTACTCCGATGGAACTGATTTCAAGACCTATAGATGAAAATTGTGGAACTTCCTCAAAGGCTTACTCCATAGGATACCAATGGGTTTTCAGACGCAAGGAATGGATGAAATTTCTACGGGTACAATTTTTCTTGGAGATTTTAAGACAACTCTATGATTCCTAATTATACAGTCACACAGTGGTTTATACCAATGCTATATTTATTCGGGAATCAATGAGATCATATAGGCATGAATTGTGGAGGTCAGAGAGAATAGCGGGGACAAACAAACATCTCAGTTACATGCAGTATAGTTGGAACCTCAGGACATAACGTAAGAGTTACTGATAGCTGAATCAAAGGAAGCTCAGGTAGAAGTACTTGATGGACTGGACGTCAGGGCAGTGTTTCACTTGTCAGGGAAGTTTAGTCGCATCAGATTCACAAGGAGTACATAAGATATATCCAAGGATCAAGTCTATCTATTCTGAAGCAGAGATTCTTACAGATTCAGTTCAAGGGGTAATTACAAGATTGAGATTGGGACAGATATAAGATTTGACAGCTACAGTTATGACTATGTCAAGTAACTATTTGGGGTTTTGCTACAACAGAACAAGAAGCTTGATAAACAAGGATGAATAGGGATTCAGTTGAAGAGTTGAGACAAAGGTGGAATGTTTTCTTAGGGAAGCAGCCAGTCAAAAGTTATAGTACACGGGAAAGAGTTGGGATGGATCAGATGACGAGAATAGCGAATATCTTGCTTTCATAGCAATCTCTGAAGATGGTCAAACTCACATATCTCAGGTTTCAAATTCTTGAACCACTGCAATACTTTGCTCTCAATATTCAGTGCATGATAAGATCATAGTGTTTAAATGTTTAACACTCGCACAAGCATGATAGCATCACACATAGAAAATGCTGAAATAAATCACTAGATTATTTTTCTGGTAACTAGGATTGATGTTAAACTTGTGCATGTCACTTTAGATGATCTTATATGTGGTTGAATATTTGTTGAACATGATTAATTGCTTTAGTGAGGTATATGTTTTTCCAACATATAAGACCTTTATTTATGCTTATCTCCTCTATCCTATTACAATATGATTTATTCATTTGATCTGAATTGTTTGTTAAGATGTATTAGTTTATAATTGGATTGAGATAGCTAGATGGGATTCTTCAACATGATTGGACTAGTTAGAATTAGTGATTTATTTGTTAATTCTATTTGTTCTATATCATGCCTGTCTTGTTTAATTCTTATGTGTAATGTTTCTGAATGAATGCCATGTATTTTTGATACAATGCTTGCTTAATAATAGTAAAGCATGTTTAGGATTACAATAGGGCAAAGACTGCTAGTCCTCCTTATGTAAGGTTGGAACCATTTTCCCCCTAGCCTAGAGACAGATTTGTCAAGGGTATCAAAATGGAGAAAACGGTCAGTCAAAGATAAGAATTAGCATGATAAGGTTTGTTAGGTCCCAATGTGTTTGTAGAAGGGGGGTTGAATACAAACAGTACCGAATAATCGAAATAAATGCGGAATAAAAATGTGAAACAAAATTCAAGTTAAATAAGAATATTATTAAACTTGAAAGGTGTTACAACAACTGTATCGATTACAAGGAATTAATCTCAAATTAATTATCACAAATCTAGAATAAATTCGACATGAACTTTTTCTATTTTTGCAATAAAAAGATTCAAATGCTAAACGCAATTTGAGATTAAGTTCTAGGGATTTTGATCCGCTAGATTGTTACACAAGAGCAAGATAAAGATTTCTAGTGGTTTGGATTTAACAATAAAAACTAGAAATATGATCTTGAAATATGCAGATGAAAAGATGAAATATTGCTGCTTGTTTTTCTTTTCTGCTTTGTTCTTGACTTCTGTGTTCTGGATTATGAATGTGTTCTGCTTCTGCTTCTTTTAATCAAACAACAGACTTGAATGAACTGGAGTGACAATCGGTGAGACAATCCAATTGTACTAGCAAGACAATCTGTTGAACTGGAGAGACTTTCGGTATGACTATTGTTTGTACTAGCAAGACAATCTGATTGAACTAGCAAGACAATCCTCTTCCAGTGTAACTTTTGGCAAGACAATTATTTTTACTAACATGACTTTCGGTATGACTATTGATTGTCATACCGATTGTCATATTAGTACAATCAGATTTGTCTTGCTGAATTTAAAAGAATTTTAATCCAATTTAAATTCTGAAAATCCTTAATATTAATTCTGAATTAATTAATCAATTAATTCAATTAATAAATAAATTAATCTTTGCAGATATAATTTATTTTCTTAATTAAATTATATGACTCAATTAATTAATAGAGAATTAATACTAATCTTGAGCATCAACCATTCTTCTGAATATCTTCTGAAAATTACTGAAAATTATAAATCAATTCCACCACTTCAATGTTGACACTCGATGTACTGTCTGGTTCATGAGTGACTAACTTTCATGACGTTTCTTCATATCTTGACTTTGACAACTTGATTTTTTTCAGATTAAATCCTTGTAATTATCTGATACCCTGACGAGATCTCTGTCACTTGATTAAATCCACAATCTTGATTTATATCACTGAAGCATGATCAATTTCTTGAACTTCTTCCAGTGAATTAATTCCTCAAGTCTGTAGATGAACCTTGTTTCTGAATCCTTTGACAGATATTACTTTGTGAGATCTCTTCGACGGTAGATCCACTATATACTTATTACATTCTTATTTGAGTTGAGTTAAATCCTCGAATATACAAGTAGGCTATGACATATGCCTTACAATCTCCCCCTATTTGTTTTTTAAACAATAACACACAAATACCTAGAGGATAACTCAACTAACAAATAAGAAAAAGATATAAACAGAAATGCAAAGTAAATAGCAGAAAAGTTCTGGACTAGATTTAACATATTCCAGATTCCAAATAGATGTTCCTCTAGACTGAACATATCTTCAAGTAGTTTCATCTTCTTTTGTACACCCACATTTCCTGTTGAGAAGCCCATATCTCTCTTGCTTCTCCCCCTATGAGAATCAACTGATTAAAGAAGATCACCTTCGTTTACCACCTCTCCCGTACAATAGGATCTGCAGATAAAAACCAATGGTACTCCCCTTTTGAGAACAGCTTCTTCCCTTACTAGAAAATAACCTTGTGTTTACCACCTCTCCCGTACAATAGGATCCGTAGTTACAAACAACAATGGTGTGGTGTAGTGTACATGTGTAGGACCTTTTTCTTCCTCCCTGTTATTTCTCCCCCTTAGTTGAGGAATCCTCCAAACTATTACTTAAGCTTTTATCTCCCCCTTAAAGAAGGAATGTATGTCGTCGTCTGAAGGAGTTCTCATATTTCACTTGGTTGGAAAAGAAATAACAAGTAGTTTCTCTTTCTTCCTCACTGTGAGTGTGTGATTCTGTTTAGTGTACCTCACATGTGTTTCACTCTTCTCTCCACTCGTGTTTACACTCATTCTCACAAGTGTATCACTCCACTCATAGCTCCAACATTCAGCTGTACCTGCAAGGAAAATCACCTTAGCCATCCTTAAGTAGGTCACAGGTGGTGCAATGGGAGTTCGCAAATCCCCATCCTTGTTAAACTCATCAGATGGATCTGAGTCATAATTTACAAGTTGCTAGTTTCCCTTTTAGGGTTCCAGATTTGAATTCTGGGAAGGTAAACAATGATCCAAAGAATTTAGCATAAAGATCAAGGTTCCCTTCTAATGTCTGTGAAGACATTTCCTTGTGACTCATCAGGTAATATCTGAATCATTGTCAACAAGTTGCCGATCTGCACCTATGTCAGATCCACTATCCGCAGATGCATCCAGGGGATTTAAGCCTGGGGAGGTAAACACTGACCACTAACATATGGCTTTTGGATCAGTATTCTCTCCTAACACCTGTAAAGGCAATTGGTCCATTAACGAACCTTGAACAATCGAATCTGACCTTAAAATGGTCAAAACTTTTGTTTCCGTCAACTCGTCCTTTGTGTGTGTAACCTTTCCTTGTGCATCAATAATTGTTTATATTTGAGGTGGTGACACTACATCGGATACCCTGACCGACAGGAAAATTTCAATAGACACACCCTTTTAAGAGAATGAATCTAGTAACTGTTTTTGAGCCTTTTCAGCCATTACATCTTTTTGAGAAGATGTATGGGGGCTAGCAGTTGTCTCGGTTTAAATACTACTCATCTATATAGGAGACAGAGCTGCTGGGTTGACTTCAGAACCTTCCTTATGTGGTGCACTAAGGCATTATCTCCCTCACGCTCATTCATACTACATTTAGTGGTAAGAGAGTGTTGGTTGGTTCTGTTTCTGTGTTTGTCTTTACAGTCTGGGATAGACGTTGTGGGTTTTCAACCTCATGACTGCCAATAAAAGAAAGCCATTGGAGACTGAACCTGTATCACAGAACATATGGCAATAGAGAGATAAAATATACTTAAGATATATAATGAATGTAAATTATACATTTAATCTTTTGAGAGAGATGATGTACAATAGTGATTTCAAAGGATTTTACATGAAATAAGAAATCACTAATGTAGAAAGAAGTTTGATTTTCTCCTAAAACTCACTGCACATATAAAACAATATGTTTGTGCCTAGTGATAAGAGAGTTATTAATATGACGACTCTACTAGTTCATATTAAACTGTAACTTCAGTTAGAGTGTCATACCATGTCCTTGACGATTGCTTGAGCAGTACACTAGTTCATACTAACCTGAAGTGAGATTGTGAAGAAGAGATTGCATAGTCCAATAGATCTGCAGCTGCAAAGTCCATGAACTGTGGTGCACTGACTTCCTCTTTTGACTCACCAACCAAGAGTACACTTGTACACATCTTACTAGAGTCCAATTCCAAGTGTAATGTACAGCAGGTGCCTGATATGTCGTAATATTCTCAAATCTCGTCACTGGTGCTATATGTTAGATACTGCTTCCTGATAATAACCTAGCACAATATACAAATTTACAATGATAACATTCCCAGCTTGCAAACAGCCATATCCCTCAGATAAACCTTTGCTGTTATCTCCAAAGGTAACCAGGGGGCCAGCTTTCTCAATCCACATTTGATAGCAGAGCTCTATCTTCGGTCATATGTCTTGATGATCCACTTATCAAGAATCCACACTACCGGTTACACCTGTATACTGCCCTGCACTTCAAATGGATTAGACCTTCTTCGGAACCCAAACTTGGTTGGACCCGACATACTTGTAGAATTGTCCTTTGTCAGGCAAAACAACATTTTTAATTTTAATGGTCTCAACATCCTCAATGACTGAACATTTGACCTTGTAAGCAGCCTTAACAAATTTTTGTTTAGGCTTAGGCACAAATGTCTCCTTTCTAGCCTTAGAAGGACTAGCAGTCTTAGACCTATCATGCCTCTTATTATTCACATGCTGACGAGGAGTAGTCTTATCGCTAGAAACATGCATACCATTAAAATAAGCATACATCAAATTAAAGCCACAAGACATACAATTAGAAACACAACATGCTTTATGAGAAATATTAACATCAGGCAATTTATGCATGGTAGACAAGGCATTTTTGTTATCCAACTCATGTGTGTCTGAGTTAGTCTCAGTTGCTTTCACAACTTTGACTGGAACTTTTGACACACTTGACTTGGAAACAACCTTCTCATTAGCATGATCTTCAGCACGTATTTCTTCTTGAATAACAGAAGAGGTCGCATCAAATGGTTCAGCAATTGATGCTTTATAGAGGGGTTCATCAACACCCTTAAGCACATGTGGTACTTCCCTACCTTTAGCACATACATGAGGAGGGGAATTTATGCCTAATTCTCCAATAGCAGCAATGTAATCATAACCTATTCCAGATGTTTGATTAACAACTTGCTTACTATAGAACTCTTTAGCCTTCGAACAAGAATTGAAGTAGGCTCTAACCTTAGTCTTAAGACCGGTGATCTTGTCTTTGAGAATAGTTTCGAGTTGTCTATAACAGTCAACTCTATTCTCTAGAAAAGATACTTGTTCTTTTAACTTGTCTTGATTAATGTGCACAAGTCTTAATTCATTGACCTCTTTCTCAAGGTCTTTGATCTGCTGACTTAACAGTTCATTATCATGACGAGCACAATCTAAGGAACCTCCTAGATGATAAACTAATTCAGCATCAGTAAATTTACCTCTTTTCTTGACGATGAAGCTTTTCCATCAATAGCCATAAGAGCAAGATTCTCATCTTCTTCATCTTCACTATCAATATCATCCCAGCTTCTTCCCTTTGCCAGGTAAGCCCTTTCAGAGTTACTCTTCTGATTTGAATCATAAGAGTTCTTCCTTACTTGCTTTGGCTTCCTGCATTCTGTGGCAAAGTGTCCCAACTCATTGCAGTTATAACATCTAATGGTGCTCCGATCAACCATCCCTGTTTTGTATCCACCACTACTGGTGTTAGAGGATGAAGATCCACCTGTCTGGAATCTGTTGTAGTTGGACTTGTACTTGAACTTGGGATTTCTCTTGAATCAGACATTGGAGAATCTCTTGACAATTTGGGCCATTGACTCATCTTCCAATTGCTCCAGCTCTTCCAAGGAATAAAAATCATCACTGGATTGATTTGTAGTAGGAGGATCATAGTCTGCTACTATCACATTTTCCTCAGCCTTGGAAAACTGTACCATTCTCTCCGACTGTTGAGATTGTTGTTGTTGTTGACCTTCAGCTACAAGAGCAGTAGATGTGCTGACCATTCTATCTTTCCCGTAGACTTCCTTTTGCCGAATCTGCTCCAACTCATAGATTTTCAACACACCATAGAGTCTATTCAAAGAAATCTCACTCAGATCTCTAGCTTCTCTAATGGCAGTGATTCTATGTTCAAGATGAGTTGGCAGTGTTAAAAGGAACTTTTTGTTGAGCTCCCTGATTGAATAATATTTTCCATTTATGTTCAGGTTATTGATCAATGCATTGTACCTCTCAAACACTTCAGAAATTCCTTCTCCTGGATTTGATTTAAAATGTTCATACTCAGAGGTTAGGATCTTCAACTTGTTCTCCCTAACTTCCTCTATGCCTTCATTAATCACCTCAATAGTTTCCCACATGTGTTTGGAATTTTTACAGTTCATCACATGTCTGTTCATCAAGGGATCAAGGGAATCAATTAATATTAATTGAAGGCTGGCATCCAAGGAGGCTTCTTCCTTCTCAGCAGGAGTAAAATCTTCAGGCTCTTTTGGATAGGTTCTAGCTTTGGTAATCAAAACATCATCTACTATCACCTCTGGTTCAATAACCATCGGAGGTTTTAGACCCTTCTTTAACAAGTTCAGATATTTGGGATTTGCAACTTGTAAAAATAATATCATCTTCTTCTTCCACATGATATAATTTTCTTTATCAAATAGTGGAATTTTAACGGTTCCAACTTTTTGTGAAGTCATTATGAATTTTTGAATAAATAAAAATTCAAGGAGTTGAAAAATCACAAAAGTCTAGGATCTTGATTTGTTCGTTAATCAGAAGGCTCTGATACCAATTGTTAGGTCCCAATGTGTTTGTAGAAGGGGGGGTTGAATACAAACAGTACCGAATAATCGAATTAAATGCGGAATAAAAATGTGAAACAAAATTCAAGTTAAATAAGAATATTATTAAACTTGAAAGGTGTTACAACAACTGTATCGATTACAAGGAATTAATCTCAAATTAATTATCACAAATCTAGAATAAATTCGACATGAACTTTTTCTATTTTTGCAATAAAAAGATTCAAATGCTAAACGCAATTTGAGATTAAGTTCTAGGGATTTTGATCCGCTAGATTGTTACACAAGAGCAAGATAAAGATTTCTAGTGGTTTGAATTTAACAATAAAAACTAGAAATATGATCTTGAAATATGCAGATGAAAAGATGAAATATTGCTGCTTGTTTTTCTTTTCTGCTTTGTTCTTGACTTCTATGTTCTGGATTATGAATGTGTTCTGCTTCTGCTTCTTTTAATCAAACAACAGACTTGAATGAACTGGAGTGACAATCGGTGAGACAATCCAATTGTACTAGCAAGACAATCCGTTGAACTGGAGAGACTTTCGGTATGACTATTATTTGTACTAGCAAGACAATCTGATTGAACTAGCAAGACAATCCTCTTCCAGTGTAACTTTCGGCAAGATAATTATTTGTACTAACATGACTTTCGGTATGACTATTGATTGTCATACCGATTGTCATATTAGTACAATCAGATTGTCTTGCTGAATTTAAAAGAATTTTAATCCAATTTAAATTCTGAAAATCCTTAATATTAATTCTGAATTAATTAATCAATTAATTCAATTAATAAATAAATTAATCTTTGCAGATATAATTTATTTTCTTAATTAAATTATATGACTCAATTAATTAATAGAGAATTAATACTAATCTTGAGCAGCAACCATTCTTCTGAATATCTTCTGAAAATCACTGAAAATTATGAATCAATTCCACCACTTCAATGTTGACACTCGATGTACTGTCTGGTTCATGAGTGACTAACTTCCATGACGTTTCTTCATATCTTGACTTTGACAACTTGATTTTCTTCATATTAAATCCTTGTAATTATCTGATACCCTGACGAGATCTCTATCACTTGATTAAATCCACAATCTTGATTTATATCACTGAGGCATGATCAATTTCTTGAACTTCTTCCAGTGAATTAATTCCTCAAGTCTGTAGATGAACCTTGTTTCTGAATCCTTTGACAGATATTACTTTGCGAGATCTCTTCGACGGTAGATCCACTATTTACTTATTACATTCTTATTTTAGTTGAGTTAAATCCTCGAATATACAAATAGGCTATGACATATGCCTTACAAGGTTGCATCTGTTGTTATCTCTAATTATAATAATATCTCTAATCCATCTGGACCCAAACTGATAAGTTGGGTACCAAGAACTGTTAATCCATTTTTGGGTGCAGGACATAACAGGTTAATTGATTTATATATATTCTTGGTAATTCATACTCAAGACATATGATCAAATAAAGAGCCTCACAATCAAATGTGATTGACACAAGCTATTCCGTCAGTAATCTTTGGAGATGACATCAAAGGTTTTCATTACGGGATAAGCTATACATAAAAGGGATGTCATCATGAACTCAACAATTGCTATCACTGATAACAACTAATCATTGGTGTCACTGATAACAATTGAAGCAACTTCCTTGTTGGAGAATCAAGGCACAAATCCTCTTTTCAGATAGTCTCGCATCAAAGGACAAAATGTCAATTCAATGAAGGATTAGTGTCTCATCTGAAGCAGGAAGGGTGAGAAGCTTGCTCTGGTTAAGAGTAAGGAAAGGATATGCTCGTGGCTAGACTCTCAAGAAAGGTGAAGTCAATGGTTTCTACTATAAAGCTTCATCTGACAAAAGTTTAGCTATGGCATTAGAAGCTCTCACCCTTGAACATCATCTCAAGGAATTCTTCTTTGAAAAAGGGGTTAGTGAGAGGACTACCTCATCTGGAATTCAAAAGGATGATAAATGTGAGGCATGTCAGAAAGAGAAGTCAAAACAACATCACATCAAAGTAAAGATATACTTTAGTGATGGTGGTTGACTACTCTTATCAAATAGAAGTTGTTATTCATGCATTATCAAGGCAAAACATCACATATGGTGATTGATCATATCAGAAGATCAAGCTGGAAGCAACTGTAAAAGAAATGATCTTGTGGACAGATAATGAGACTGAATTCAAGAAGCATTTCTGATTTAATATCTGTAACATCAAGAATATTTTGAGACATATTCAACACTGGGAGCTTCGTGTCAGAATGGAGTGGTACAAAGGAAGAACCAGAACTTGATTAAAGCTACAAGGGAAATATCAAGCTAATCAAGACTTTCTAAATACCAAAGGGCTGAAGCAGTCAAAACAGTTTGTAATAAGTAAGATCAATCCTTGATCTGGATGTATACATGAATACCACTAATGAATTAATGGCCAACAGAAGCAAACACTGGATAACTTGAAAGTGTTTGAAAGAGTTTTCTACATGGTTAGGATATTTTTCATGGCTACTCAGTGGAGTATACAACCTACAGGGCATTTATGGTTGATTAACAGAAGATGATAGACAGTCTAAGTGAACAGTTCAACAACTCCATGCTCCAAGCTTTTAAAGGAGAAATTAATGGTATTGATGATTCATATCCAAGCAATGGAATGACAGTGTATAACAAAACTCATTATTTCAATTAAGCCAGTCAGCAAGGGTAAGGATTTTCATGAAATCCCAGCAACAGCCTAGGGGGAGCAAAAGAAGGATCAACTAGTCAGACACAACACCACATTGAAAATCAGAGGACACTAAAGAACATATCTGCTGAGAGAAAGGGTTTGATGTCAATATTATTCCCAGAGTCTAGTTCTTAAGTGATCCAGATGGTGGAGTAATGATTAGCAGGGTTATTGAGTAAGAATGATTATTTATCTAGTTTTCTATCTGAAGAAGAAACTAAGAAATTACAGAAGCTCTGATAGATCCGGATTGATTGGGTGATTGTAAAGCAAGATGAACACAATCAGTCAACAAGCAGATTGAAGGGAAGCTGGTTTCCAAACCAAATGACAATTTTGTACTTGGTACTAGGATAACTAGAAGTTAATACTGGATGACAATGACATTGTTATGAGGGACAAGGCCAAACTAGATGCTATGTTATTATCAAGAAGCAATATCTAACAAATAGCACTAGTGACGAGACTTGAGGATATTATGACATATCAGGCACCTGATGCACATTACACTTGGAATTGGACTCTAGTAGATGTGTACAAGTGCACTCCTGGTTGGTGAGTTAAAAGAGGAAGTCAATGCACCACAGTTCATGGACTTTGTAGTTGCAGATCTATTGGACTCTGTATATCTCTTCTTCACATGCTCACTTCAGGTTGGTATGAACTAGTATACTACTCAAGCAATCGTCAAGGACATGGTATAACACTCTAACTGAAGTTACAATTTAATGTGAACTAGTAGAGTCATCATATTAATAACTCTCTTTATCACTAGGCACAAACATATTATGTTATATGTGCAGTGATATCATGATAATGTTATATATTGGTCTACTAACAAAAACTTGTGCAAGATTATTTGCTAAGTAATTGCACAGTAGGTATGGAGGAGCGTGTTGGAAAAGTTGTAATTATATTTGGAATTACTACAAGCATGCCAAAAGAATATTTCTTTAGAAGCTCATATAAACCAAAAGAATGATGGCAATATAAGTAAGTTAAGGATCTTTTGAAGATACAAAATTTGGAAGATTCTGAACATGCCAAGACTACTTACCAATAGAAACCATTAAAGCTTGATCAATGCAACTCAGGTATAATGAAAGCTATAGTGGTATGACAAGCTCACTCTATTACTCAAATGCTAATAGACAACATGTAATGTTCTCAAGGTGCCAAAGTGCAAGGTTCCAAGTGGATCCTAGAGAATCCAATCTTATAGCTATTAACAAGATTATTAGATATCTTAAGGGACTACCAACTCTTGGAGTAAAGTACCCTAAAGATATTATGCTTAACATGTTTGGGTATATAGATACATATTATGCAGGTTATAAGAAAGACATGAGAAGCATCTCTGAAGTTGCCAACCTAAGTGACAGGAGAAGCATCTCAGGAAGCTGTCAAATTCGTGGAAGAAGATTGATTTCTTGTTTTGATTAGAAACAAACTCAAATCCAACAACTCTGTGGAACACTCTATGACAAGGCACTTTGACACCAGGTATCATTTATTTAGAGAGCATGTCTTTTAGTCAAAGAGTCACTTGCAGAAACACTTATTAAATCACTTATTAAAGTTAATTTTTCAAGACCGGTTTGTAAGTGTGGGATACCATTCATTGCATATTAGTTGGAAATCCCATTTGTAAGGAATTCTTAATATAAGTTCACAAGTATTAAATCTTCAATATTTAAAGGACTTATGAATTTATCAGTAATCCAGTACCTCGTACTTAGTGCTACTATCTCAATTATCATGATTACAATGTCATATACATTTGTGGTAGCTAAGTATTATAGCATTAACTTTGAATACTATTTTAATTGATTTAAATTATGAATGTAGAAAATTCCATTCTATATCAGTCTCATAATTTAAATTATATTAAAATAATATGCAGCATAGTTATTTGTATCATGTACGAATAATTGTGGTACTTTTAGTATTAATGATATTATTTAGAATTTTTGTTCTAAGTAATCAATGCTTATTTCTAAATCACTGATATTGAAAGTTGAAGTATTCTCTAAGTTATGTGTATAAAACTCTCAGTATTTTATATGCTTAGAAAGTATTTCCAAAATTACTAATTATCTAGAGAGTGAATGCCATGTATAGAAGTCATATATCCTATTGGTGATTATTCAAGGATAATTATAAATATTTAAGTGCTAGTATCTAACTCATAGATATTTAGTATTTATTTATTTAATATTTATTTTGGGTAGTTTGGATTATGGAAATTGAAGCAATTCAATGATTTTATTAGCTCCATAATTCAAACTAACTTAAAATAAATAAGCAGCATGATTAATTATAACTAAATTTGTCAACAAGTGATATCTAGAATATTGATTGTAACTTATGAGTTATAAGTTAATTATGAAATTTTGGTTTTAGTGAATTTAGCAATGTTTACATCTCAAGATTTCACTGAAATCAGAATCATGATTGTAGCATGATTAGTTGAGTGTTAAGTCTTGACTTATGTCAGTCAATGATACTTAGTTAAGAGTTTAGCTATGAACTAATTGTGAAGTATTAGTATTTGTGACATTACTTAGAACTCCTCTAAGTAATCAATGCTTATCTTCAGTCACTTATACTAATATAGAAAGTGTGGAAATTTTTTTAAAGTACAACTATGGTTAAAATGTTTGATTGCTTTATTAGAAGTAAACATATGTTGTCAAGTTAGAATAATTTTTATACTTATTTGCAATTCCTAAACACTTTGATAAGAGATGCATTACTCAATGGATCAAAGTATATAGGACTTAGAATATTTTTCTAAGATTGCAAACAAGTCAATGTTGGTTAATGTTGCTTCATTTATTGAACCAATATTGTTTGAGATATTACAGTTGTTAGGAGTTAACAATTGTACGATATATGACATTGAATGCTGATGTCTTTTTGATAGATAATTGGTATTTAATTTATTAATATCTTATTTTAATATTTAAAATATGATGCAACATAATTATTGGTATCCAAAGTACTTGACAAGTATCAGACAATGATATATTGTTAATATTTTGTTGCAGATAATTGTGAGATTTTAAGTTATAGTGGATTTATATGAATTGCTATATCTGACAGATTCATTACAATTTGAAATTAGCTGCATAGTCAGTCTTATTAAGATTATTTATCAATAAATAATATTGTTGGTAATAATTTTATAAAGATAGTTTATGGAGCTTTTGACATGAATGAGAATTGCTTAGACTTTACCCTAAGTGATCAATGCTTTTACAAAAACTCATTCATATTAAAAGACAAAATCTTTCTTTCTCTTCTTAATACTGCTAGGTCATCAGTCTGTGTCTTATCAAATCATTTATCTTTTTAGGCATAAAAACAGACTTGTGCACTCGAATAGTTTTAGGAGAAAATCAAACTTGTTTCTACATTGGTGATTTATTATTTCATTAAAATCTTTTGAAATCACTATTGTATATCATTTCTCTCAAAAGATTAAATGCATGATTTTCATTCACTAATAGATCTTAAGTGCATTTTATCTCTATATTTATATATGTTCTGTGATACAGATTCAGCCTCCAATGGCCTTCCTCCATTTGATAGTCATGAAGTTGAAACCCACAATTTTTATCCCAGAATGTAAAGACAAACACAGAAACATAACCAACCAACACTCTCTTACCACTAAAATGAAATATGAATGAGCGTGAGGGAGAAAGTGCCTTAGTGCATCACATAAGGAAGGTTCTGAAGTCAACCCAGCAACTAGGTCTCCATCAAAGATGAGTAGTATTTAAACCAAGACAATTGCAAGCACCCATATATCTTCTCAAAAAGATGTAATGGCTGAAAAAGCACAAAACAATTACTAGATTCATCCTCTCAACAAGGTGCGTTTTTTGAAATTCGCCTGTCGACCACCTTAAACATAAACAATTCTTGATGCACAAGGAAAGGTTACACACACAAAGGATGAGTTGACGGAAATAAGAGTTTCAACCATTTTACGGTTAGATTCAATTATTCTAGGTTCTTTAATGGACTAATTGCCTTTACAGGTGTTAGGAGATGATACTGATCCAATAGCCATATGTCAGTGGTCAGTGTCTACCTCCCCAGGCTTAAATCCCCTGGATACATATGTGGATAGTGGATCTGACATAGGTGCAGATCGGTAACTTGTTGACAATGATTCAGATATTACCTGATGAGTCAGAAGGAAATGTCTTCACAAACATTAGAAGGAAACTTTGATCTTTATGCTAAATTCTTTGGATCATTGTTTACCTTCCCAGAGTTCAAATCTGAAACCCTAAAAGGGAAACTAGCAACTTGTAGATTATGACTCAGATTCATATGACGAGTTTAACTAGGATGGGGATTGCGAACTCCTATTGCACCACCTGTGATCTCCTTAAGGATGGCTAAGGTGATTTTCCTTGCAGGTACAGCTGGATTTTAAAGCTATGAGAGGAGTGATACACTTGTGAAAATGAGTGTAAACACTAGTGGAGAGAAGACTGAAACACATGTGAGGTACATGAAACAGAATCACACACTCCCAGTGAGGAAGCAAGACAAACACCATATCCCATTCCCTATCCTTAAACATGGTTCTCGATACTTCGGGTCTCGAATCTGTTTATGATTGGAATCTAACTCTTATGCAGATTGGATTAGAATACTTCAGGACTTAACAAGTTGGGAGCTAACAATTGGTAACAATTAGTGATCTCACATTTGGGAGGTATAATGAGTTGGGAAGATTGGCGAACATGATGATCAACAGTGAAGTCATTCTTGCAGCATTTAACGGGACATGGTTGATCAGAATATGACTTGTTATTTCTTTTCCAACCAAGTAAAATATGAGAATTCCTTTAGACAACAACATACATTCCTTCTCTAAGGGGAAGATAAAAGCTTATATAATAGTTTGGAGGATTCCTCAACTAAGGGGGAGAAATAGCAGGGAGGAGGAAAAAGGTAGAATATATGCACCACACCATTGTTGTTTGTAACTACGAATCCTATTGTACGGGAACGGTGGTAAACACAAGTTGATTTCCCAGTGATCAGAAGAAGTGGTTTGGTTCATCACTATTCTTCATAAGGGAAGAAGCTATTTTCCAAAAGGGGAGTACCATTGGTTTTTATCTACGGATCCTATTGTACGGGAGACGTGGTAAACGAAGGTGATCTCCTTCAAGCAGTTGATTCTCATAGGGGGAGAAGCAAGAGAGATATGCGCTTCTCAACAGGAAATGTGGTTGTACAAAAGAAGCTGCTGATGATTACTTCAAGACTGAGAAGTATTATCTGGAAGATATTTGAAGAACCAAGGAAATGAAGATGAAACTACTTGAAGATCAGTTCATTGCTAGAGGAACAAGCATCTTTCATTTTAGTAACTCAAGAAATCTGGAAATGCAGAATTTGATCCAGAAAACTAGTAGCATTATTTACAAGTCGTGGTACTTTACTTTTTGTAGTTGTTAGTTGAGTTATCCTCTCTATTTAATTTGTTTGTTAGGTCTAACAATCAAATAGGGAGAGATTGTTGGTGAGACTGCATAGCTGTATGAACAGTTACATGGTAACCCAACATGAGAACAACACTAGAACAGGACAGGTTAATAATACTACGACTACACAAGAAATCAGGATGAATGAAGACGAGGAAAATACAAAGAATCAAAAGATTAGAAGAAGGCTTGAAGTCTATTTATAGGTCACTAAAAGAAGTTCATTAATATGTTCATGCCTCAGTGAAGAATAAAGGTTAAAGACTTTCAGGGTTTCAGAATTGATGAAGATTCAGTGTATAAAGTGCTACCAGAAGATTTCAGTGTATTGGCATTGATTGAAGATATACAGTGTATGAAGCATAGGAATCTGAAGAATTGAAGACATGGTATAAATAGAGGTTAAAGAAGACAGTTGTAGTCTTGAAGTTATACTCACTAACAAGAGCTCATTTATATGTTCAAGCGTCGGTGAAGAACAACGAATGAAATGTTCAAGATTGTAGTAGCAATGAAGACGCTGTTTAAAGTGCCAGGAAGGATTCCATTGAAAGTACAGTTGTTTATTGACGGTCAGTGTTAGAAGCAATGGATATTCAACCAATCTGTATCAACTCAGAAACATAAGACAAATTGAATTAGGTTCTCTCAATGCTAGTTGTTTGTGAACCAGACCAGTGCACCAAATATCAGTATACAAGAAGGGTTTATAATTCAATTACAGAAGAAAGTATTGATATAGTGAAGAATAGCAAAACAGAAGCAAAATATTCTAAGGCAGAAGACTATTCACTCTGGTCACTATAGAAGTGTAAGTATGGTCGCCATAGAGCTCCAATATCACCATAGAGCTCCAGTGGGCGACATAGAGCTCCAGTGGTCGCCATAGAGCTCAAGTGGTCTCTATAGAGCTCAATTGGTCGCCATAGAGCTCAATTGGTCGCCATAGAGCAACACAGATGTTGGTCGCCATAGAAGAAAAGCCAAAAGATACTCCAGTCTCCATAGAACACTTGGTTGATTTTCTAGTGAATTATACAACAATAATTCTTCATGTCTGGCCACCAATAATTCTTCTTTAAATCTCTATACATCTTGGTACTCCCTGGATGGATGGAATACCTTGAATTATGTGCCTCCTGTAGAATTTCATTCTTTAACTCCATCACCGGTGGAATCCAAATTCTAGATGAAAACCTCAGAATACTTTGGTCATCTTGTTGCATGCATAATTCCTCACCTACCAAACGATTTATACTTTGATCCATTACCTCTTTCTGGCATTTCTTTATTTTCTCCAATAACTCCGGTTGGAAAATCATACTGTACACTTTTGCTTCCTCAGGCTTGCAAATTCTAATCTCCAATTCCAATTTCTGAAATTCTTTATATATCTCTTCAGGTACGGATAACACATTTAACCTTTCCTTTCGACTTAATGCATCTGCTACAACGTTCGCCTTATCGGGATGATAATTAATCGAGCAATCATAATCCTTGATCAATTCTAACCATCTCCTTTGCCTCATATTAAGTTCCTTCTGGGTAAATATGTACTTTAAGCTTTTGTGATCCGTATAAATCTCACATTTCTCTCCATACAGATAATGTCTCCAAATCTTCAAGGCGAAAACTATAGCTGCTAGCTCCAAGTCATGAGTAGAATACTTTTGTTTGTGTGGTTTCAATTGCCTTGACGCATACGCAATCACCTTTCGTGCTGCATTAAAACACATCCTAGTCCTTTGTGAGAAGCATCGCTATAAATTACGAAATTCCCTTGATCGTCTGAAAGTGACAAAACAGGTGCCGTGATTAATCTCCGCTTCAACTCTTGAAAACTTTCTTCGCACTTGTCGTTCCATATAAACTTTTCATTCTTTCGTGTAAGCTTTGTCAATGGTGTTGCAATCCTTGAGAAATTCTTAACAAATCGTCGATAATATCCTACCAATCCCAAGAAACTTCTTACCTCAGTAGGTGTTCTCGGTCTCTCCCAATTCGTAATTGCCTCGATCTTTGCCGGGTCCACTTTGATCCCTTCGTTACTGACTATGTGTCCTAAGAATTGAACTTCCTGTAGCCAAAACTCACACTTCGAGAATTTAGCATATAACTTCTTTTTCCTTAAAATCTCCAAAGCCGTTCTCACATATTCCGCATTATCCTCTTCTGTCTTTGAATAGATCAAAATATCGTCTATAAATACAATAACGAACTTGTCCAAATATTTCTTGAAAATTCTGTTCATCAGGTCCATAAATGCTGCCGGGGCGTTGGTCAATCCAAAAGACATTACTAGAAATTCATAATGTCCATACCTTGTTTGAAAAGCGGTCTTTGGTATATCCTCTGGTTTGATCTTCAGTTGATGATATCCCGATCTTAAATCGATTTTGGAGAAATACTTGGCTCCCTTCAATTGGTCAAACAAGTCGTCAATTCTGGGCAACGGATACTTGTTCTTGATCGTAAGCTTGTTGAGCTCCCTATAGTCGATACATAGTCTCATGCTTCCATCTTCCTTCTTAACAAATAATACCGGTGCTCCCCACGGAGATACACTGGGTCTGATTACTCCTTTCTCTAACAACTCCTGTAACTGCTTCGTTAGCTCTTTCATCTCAACAGGCGCCATTCTGTACGGGGCCTTGGATACTGGTTCTGTTCCAGGTGTTAAGTCGATTGCAAATTCAATTTCTCTATCTGGAGGAAGTCCTGGTAACTCGTCGGGAAATACGTCTGGAAATTCATTCACTACTGGAATATCTTAAAGTTTTGCTGGCTCCTGACTCTTATCAATCACGTATGCTACGAAATGCTCACATCCTTGTCGTAGTAACTTCTTAGCTTGAATTATTGTTAAGAACTTCTTTACTTGCTTCTGTCCCTTGAACGTTACTATCTTTTTGTTAGGCGTCTTCACTATTACCTTCTTATCTTGACAATCTATCTGGGCATCATGCTTAGATAACCAATCCATCCCTAATATAACGTCAAATTCTCCTAACTTAAATGGTATCAAATCTACACAAAACTTACTACCAGAAATCTCAACCTCACAATTTCCACAAACTTGATTCACAGTTACACGTTCTTGATTTGCTAACTCCACAGTCATTATTTCATTTAAATACCCAACTGGACAATTTAACTTACTAACAAAATCTTGTGTAACAAACGATCGAGTTGCTCCCGAATCTATTAACACTTTGGCACATACAGAATTCACATTAAGCGTACCTGCCACGACATCCGCATCCTGGATAGCATCCTTCACTGACATGTCGAAGACTCTAGCCCTAAGAGTCTCATTTACTGTTGGGGTAGATCCTATAATCCTCAATGCACTACTGACTGGGGCTGCTATCTTGCAATCCCTGGCCATATGTCCTGGCTTTCCACATTTGAATCACATAAATCCAATGGCGGGAACCTTTACCGCTGAATTTCGGATAGGCTGATCCTTATTTGCTGGCTCTCTAGCTGGCTGATTTCGGCACTCCCTTGAATAGTGCCCTTTCTGGTTGCATTTGAAACGTACCACATTCAACTTGTTACAAACTCCTCCATGCTTCTTTCCACAAACTTGACAATCTGGAAAAGTTAATCTCAACTGATTCGGCTGATTCACATTAGCTGGACGGTTGCCCTGGCCTCCGTCTCCTGCATTTTGTCTCCTGAAATTAAAATTTCTCCCTGGCTGGAACTTGCCCTTCTTAAAGTTTGGAAACTTCCCTGGTTGTGACTGACCCTCACTTCCCTCAATTTTCCCTTTCTTGTTTTCCTTTTCCTTCTGGAACATCTCACTCTCTGTCTCTGCGATCATAGCCTTCTGTACAACCCCTGCATAGGTCTCCAACTCAAAAATAGCTACCTTCCCTCTGATCCATGGCTTTTTTATTGATTTACCGAAACGAATATTGTATCGAAAATGTTGCGCCGGGACCCGCGCAGAACAAACCGTACGCCGGATCGGAAAAGTCGAAACATGGAATATGCTCGGAATATTACAATTAGGTTAGGAAGGAGTTCTCGGAAGAGTTTCGGGTTCCAAAAACGTAACAACGGGTGACGTCGGTTGGTTCCCGTTTTTATAAAATAGATTTTAAATACCCGGAAAAAGATTTTACAAATTTCATATGATTCTTATAAATTCATAAATCAATATAAAAATAATTAGGAAGATATGAAAATCATCTATATTTTATTTTGGACATATAAAAATTAAAATACTCAATTAATATTACTTTTGAATATCCAAGTACAGATAACGCTTAACAATTAACTCACAGAATAGATACTGAACACACATAATAATTATTTAATAGCAAAAAAATAATTACACGATATATCTCGGATATTACATCCTTCCCCCCTTAAAAGGATTCTGTCCTCAGAATCTCCTAAGAAAACAAATGAGGGTACTTTTCTCACATATCACTTTCTAACTCCCAGGTTGACTCTTCAACCTTTGGGTTTCTCCACAATACTCTTACTAACTTTACCACTTTATTTCTCAATACTTTCTCTCTTTCCTCTAGAATCACTATCGGACTCTCTACATATGATAAATCTGCCTGAAGCTCTATTGGCTCATATTCTATTACATGCCTGGAGTCTGGATTATATTTCTTGAGCATAGATACGTGAAAAACATTGTGAATGTGCTCCAGGTTGGAAGAAAGCCCCTGGTTTATGTTTTATAAGCAAGGGTTGGCTGGGGCCTTCCTCATCTCCTTCCTTTTCCTGAAGAAGGAACTCCGGAAAGCGATCCCCAAGGCGCGGGTCCTTGAAGACCTTTCTGGCGTGCTTCATCCTGGTCATTTCCAGGTCTCTAGGCTTGGTAGCCTTTTCAATCCTCTCAGCTACTACAACGAATAAATAAAGTGGATTGAGAAAATAATAAGTAAAAAAGTGGAAAAACTGAAGACAACTAGAAAAGGAAGAAAACGTACCTTTTCAAGGATCGGGAGAAATGCCACGTTCCACAAGAACGGTCTCTCTGATGAGATCCCAAGAGTGTGATGTCCCATTATCCTGGGTAAGGTGGTTGAAGACCCTGGTCTCCTCCTCAGTTAAAATAATATCGTTCGGGCTCCCGTCCACGACTTTCCCAAAGGACGAGCGAAAGAGAGTCCCCCAGTCACCGCCTTCCCAGAGGACATAAAAAAATTCTTTTTTCCACCCCAAGTTATTGTCGGGGATGGATTTCCCATTCACTATGTGAGGGACAGTGGGGCGCTAGTTCAAAGAAACCCACCCCGAATTCTTGTCAGGGCTATTCTTGAACTGAAATTTTTTTCTGAACACAGCGACCGAAGTAGGGACGTTGTGCTTGACGCATTGCAATAAGTAGCAAAGAATCAACCTCCAAGAGTTTGGAGGGATTTGACAAGGGCTGATGCCCACATCAGCTAGTAAAACCGGGATAAAAGGATGGAAAGAGAGTCTGATACCTGCCCTTAAAGGTGTCCCTAAAGACACATAAAATATCTTTCTTCCAGTGACAGGCCCTGTCGGCCGGACCAGCAAGAACCAACTTGAAGGGCTCATTGATCTTGAAGAAAGATCTCATCATATCCAACTCCTTTGTATCCCGAAAAATGCTAACGTGATCATGCGCATCCAGGTGCGCGTCGGACGGGTACTCATCCCCTCGGGTATTAATCATATCAATTAAAGAGGTGTACCTTGACCGAATGGGGAACTCGTTGGATTTCATGGCCACATTCATTTTGGCCAAACAGGTCATTCTCTTATCTGCCATCTGAAAAGAGCGAAAAAGAAAACAATTTTAGGAACAAACTTTATATAAAGGCGTACCTGAAAATAAAATACGAAAGAGGGTATTTACCTGAAATAATTCCGAAGACTGATTTGGAAAAGGCTGAAACTTCAAGGCTCGAAAACTCTGACCTATGGTTATACTTTGACCTCCAAGACTTTTGAGTGAAGAAGAGAGAAAGAATTTGGAAATGAGAAGTGAGTGACTCTACTCACTCCTTTATATAGGCAGAAAAGGGAAGATGAAAGGGAATAAAAGCCCATTAAGCTGAAGGCCCATAGAAAAAGCCCAAATTCTGGAATTTTCCAGAATATCTTTGAAAATTATTAAGTTCTGGAACTTTCCAGTATATCCTCGATAATTCTTAAGGCCCATGTCAAAGCCCAAATCGAAATAGGATTTTGAAAAATAGAGGCCCAAGTTTAGGCCCAAATCCAAATAGGATTTTGAAAATAGAGGCCCAAAATGTGGCCCAAATCCAAATATGACTTGGAAAAATAGAGGCCCATTTTAGGCCCAAATCCAAGTTGGATTAGGAAAAGCCCAATAAAATAAATACACCAGGATTGAGGTCAAAATCCGGGTTGTGAATCCTGTTCGAATTCTTTCGAACAGGAGCCATAAAATCACCCATTAAAAAGACCCAGATTCAGGTCGAAATCCTGGTCGTGGATCAAGCTCGAAATCTTTCAAGAAGGAACAAAAAATGGTCATGAATTTCAACCAAGACCCAAGTCTTAAATTCGATTAGGATCCAGGTCGAAATCCTGGTCGTGAATCCTAGTCGAAGTTTCACGAACATGAGTTAAAAGGTGGCATGAAATTCGACCAGGAACCAGGTCGAAAACTCGACTAGGATCCAGGTCGAAATCCTGGTCATTAATCCTAGTCGAAGTTTCACGAGCAAGAGTCAAAAGGTGGCATAATTTTCTACCAGGACCTAGGTCGAAAACTCGACTAGGATCCAGGTCGAAATCCTGGTCATTAATCTTAGTCAAAGTTTCACGAGCAGGAGTCAAAAGGTGGCATGAAATTCGACCTAGACCCAAGTCTACTCAACTAGGATCCAGGTCGAAATCCTGGTCGTGAATCCTAGTCGAAGTTTCACGAGCAGGAATTGAAAAACGGCCAAAATTTTGACCAGGATCAAGGTCGTGAATGCGATTAAGATCCAGGTCGAAATCCTGGTCGTGAATCCTAGTCGAAATTCTTCGACCAGGACCCAGGAGCTGGCCCAAAGTACGACCAGGATCTAGGTCGAATTTTCGACTAGGATCCTAGTCGAAAAAGGGCTGAATTTTTTTGAAAAATTCTAAAAAACGCAGAATAATTAGGGAAAATTTGAAAATAATTTCAAAAATTATTTTTTATAAGATATTCTTGAAATATTAATGAGCATCAGAATATTCTTGAGAGTTAGGAAAAAATCCCAGATACTAAGGGAAAATTCCTAAAAAATACCAGAAAATTCCTAAAAAAAAGAGGGGAAAAAGGTAAGAAAATGGTAGGAAAGTTCTAAAAACAACCTTAAAGGCATGGGCAAGGCGAATCATTGTAAATGTGTAGGTCGCTCTACACTTTATGCAAAAACGATACCCTGAAAGGGAACGAATAAACTTAACTTCTGCGAAATCTTTCACGGTTTCCTAGAAGTTGGGGGCAAATGATAGGGAATAAAATAAACCTTGATTGTGTAATTAATATCGCATTAATTGTAATAAAATTGAGCTGGTTTTTAAGCCCATTAGAAGAGGCCCATGACCCTTGATATGGGCTTAAAAATAGCCTAGGAATATTATTAATGTTGGAATTAATTAAGACCTGATACAGTCCAATAACGAAGCCTAGTTAGAAAGGGCACAAAACCCTAAATATTAATTAATTTTGTAATTAATAGGGGAGAAATCAGATATTAAGATGAGTCCCAATGAGGACATAAATCCTTATATATTAGCCTCTAAGGGACCTAATAGGATAAGGAATCAATTTCTACTTCATAGGACTCCAAAGTCCATTCTAATTCTGAGACTTGCCCACCAAGTCTCCTAGATCTAGTCCAATTCAAGGACTCTCAACATCTATATAAAGGAACTCACCCCATAAATCAGAACTACATTTTTTGGCTTGATTCTCTAACTCACGGAGATACGTAGGCATCTCGTAAAGGCAGAGTTATGCTACGAAACATGAGAGCAGCCATTAAAGACCTTGAGCTCCCAAACCTTAGTAATAAATACAGCAATTAATATACCCTGAGTTTTTATCCATAACAAATGTAGAGATTGATATCTGAAAATTCCTTAATATCACAGATGTATAGAAGATCTCCCTTGTTGACAGTTGGTTGAGCTTTGGTTAAGGTTTTGGTCTTGAGTCTCATATGCTTGACTTTCTTGATTGCTCTATCTTTGTCTTCTTTAGCTTGTTGAAGATTGGCAAATTAAGTTCAGGAATTGGCTTATCTTTGGGATCCACCTTAAATTCGTCATGCACCACTAAGGGCTTGGATGTTTGAGTTATAGATGTAGACTGTTTGGGAATGTAATCTTCCATCTTGTCATCATCAAAGTCCAACATTCTTTTGGGAAGAGTCTTGTATCTGAACTTCCTTTTCTGTTGAGGTTCATTTTGCATTTTCAGTTCTTGATCTTCAGCTACTACAGGTTGTTTCTGAGAAATGTCAGTTGCAGTTTTCACAGCTTGAAGTTTGGCCAATATAACAGCTTGCTTTTTCTTTTGTTTGAGCTTTTTAGCATCTAAAGCATCTTGCTTCTTTTCTTGCTTGATTCTTTCTTTTTCTTCCTTCTTTGCTTCTGCAAACTGGGGGTGACCAGCCACTACACATATGTCTTTCCCATTCCTGTATATCTTGGCAATTCTTCTCTTTAGCACTGAGTTAGTTGGATCTTTGAAGAATGCAATAGACCTTTCCAACAATTTCTTTTCATCTGGCCTTGGAGTTTCAAACATAAGATCTAAGGGATTTTTGTCAGATGACTTTGGATATTTTTTTTGGGCTTCAAAACCAAATTGGCCTTTGGAGTCTTTTTGCATGAAGGTTGGCCCTTTTCCATGTTGCCCAAACTCACTTTATTCACTGAAATTTGCTTGGCTTGAGATGAGTGATGAAAGATCTTGTCTGGTTTCTCTATTTGTCCAAATTTTTCTTTTATATTTTCACCAAGCTTCTACCACTGTACATCTAGTGCTTGTTCCACATCTACTACATCAATTTGTTTGAGATCTTCACTTGACTTCAACTTAGCAACTGCTAATTGGATTAGATCAATGCTATCCAAGACTAGTGGCTTTATGAAATGCTGGCACAATAACTTTGCTGACTTGAACATTTAGTACTTGCTCCCCCTCACTAGTTGACCCTCCTAGACTAACTGGGACAATGGAATCTTCTTTCTCCCCCTTTTTGTTAGCATCAAGTTAAGTAGAGGTAGGAAGTTGTGCATCAACCAGTTTCTGCATGAGTTGAGTCTGTTGAGCCTGATGTAGATGAATTGCAGTTAGAGATCCTTCCACTGCTTTGAGTCTAGTATCCAGGGAATCTACCTTCATGGTTAGATCAGTATTTTTCCTGAGTTATCTCTGTATGTCAAGCATGGTGGTGTTGGTAAACTTGGCATCCAATCTCTCAGACACATCCTGCTTGATTTGAGCTATTTCAGTTTTAAGTGCAGATACTTCCAAATTATGTTGAAGAGACTGAATTTAATGTAGTTGGAGAGAGTTGAGATGAGATTGGAGAAGCTTCCTGGTGTTGGCATTGGTGGTGGCTTGAAGAGTTGTCTGTGTTTGTTGAATGATATGGAAGAGGGTAGACTTGAAATGCTGCTCATCACATTCCTTAGAAAACACCCATGGTGGAATGTTGGAACTGGAGCTAGGGCCTGCTTCTCCCCCTATGTCCATAAATCCTTCTTCATCATCATCTTCATCCCCAAAGAAGTCTTCAGATCCACCATATGGATAATTAACGTCATCATCAGCCTTGGGTGACATGGCTGTGATGGCATCCTTAGCCCTTTGCAGAGAAACAATAGTATGCACCAGATTTAGCATTTTCTCAGCAGCCACATTGTCCTGTTCAGCTAGAACTTGATATGCTGAAATATGGTGAGTAAATGCCTCATCTTCATTAAAAATAGTCTAAAACAGCTTGATATTCTTGCTAAATTAGTTGTTTCTTTTCAACATCATTCACATCCATTAACTCACTTACAATGGGCTCTTCCCATTCTTGAGTACCTGCTTTTCTCTCATTTTCTCTTTCTATTTGCATCAAGGGCTCCCCTTAGCTTACCACCCTCACACTCTCACCTTCACCTACTAAGGTGGTACTCCCCTCACTCACTTTTGCCAGGCTGGAAGAAATAGCCTGCATTGTTTCTCTCATTTCCTCTCCTTTTGCCTGAGAGAAACTTAGCCTCTCACTCAGTTCACTCCCTTCCCTCAATCCTAGGAGTGATTGTACAACTACTAGCTCATCTACACTTGTAACAATTGTTGAAAATTCAGCTTCTTTAGTGAGTACGACGGATGAGGAACATCCATTGAGGTAGTAGTTAGGATAGCCGACGGATGACTGCTGTTAGGCACATCCGTTGGAATACAATCACTAGCCGATGGATGAATAATATCCATTGAAATAGAAGAAATGACAGAGTTTGGAGTGGAAACTATTGTGGACTCTGTGGAGATTGATGATAATTTAGGCATAGAAGTCTCAATAGTTCCTGAAAGAATAGACAAGTTAGCCAACAAATCATCTAGAAGATGATGCTCACTTGCACTGAATTTTGGCTTCCCCAACAGAGTTAAAGAAGGGGAATCAGGAGTTGATGTGTGAATCATATCCATATCCAGAGAATATGTGGGAGAGTCTTGTGTGTGAGGTGCTTCAATTATTAAAGATTTTGATTGTGACACCACATTTATAGGAGCCACATCAACCTGACTTTAAGAAGGTGCATGTACTGAGTCTTTGACTCCAGTAGGCACTGTGTGTGCACCCTGTGTATCCCCAGTGTGTTTAGATTTCTTCTTTCTAGTATAGGTTTGGGGTGAGCTTGTGTCCCTTACCCTTTTGGTCTGTGCTCTTGGCTGAGAGCTTTGTTCAATAGGCACATCCTTTTGGGAGGATGCAACTAGTAATGAGCTAATTTCCTTATTAATCACCACAGTTTGTTGGGAAACTGCAGTGTGGCTAGGCTGGGATTTACTCACCTCTCCAACCTTATTCTTAGGGTTTCTTTTATGTTTACCCTATCCCTCACCAGACTTACCCACCTTCACACTCCCCTATTTGGTTTTGGCAGATTTTGAAACTGACATCTTTTGAGAGACACCAAAGTGTGGTTTCTTTGACTTGGATTTTGAAGATTTGGATTTTGTGGCTTGGGTAGACATCTGTTGGATCATGGACACAGATGCCATAGCCACAGATAAAGGCAGAGAAATTTGAGAGGAAGAAGGAGCAGGGACATATGTGTTTACCTCACTTACCTGAGCGCCCTCCATAATAGGAAAATAAACCAAGGGCACCTCCTTGTGATGGTCAGCTCTGTTTAAATCTGCAATTACTCTCCTTTCTTGAACCCAACAATCTAATTTGTTGGTTGGGTACTCAATTACAAGTTCCTCACAGACATGGTTAGCAATAATCATAAGGAATCTAGCATAAAACACATGTTTAGATCTCTTATTAACCTTTCCTAACTTGTATCCTAACTCAAACATGACAACATCACTGAAATTGTAGTACTTATCAGTAAGAAAGATGTAAAGCATGTTAAGCATTATAGTATTTACAGAATCAAAGTTACTTATTTTAACAGAAAATACTTTGGTAACTACATCACACAAATAACTCCACTCTTTCCTAAGACATAGCCTCCTAATTTCACTTAACTTAGTGGTAGGAAGTGCATAGCCCATAGAATTAAGCAAATTAACTATATCAGCATCTGTGTGTGGGTGTAGTAGTGTTATCTGGAATCTTAAAGCATGCTTTGATAATATCACTGTTAATGCAATGTTCCTTACCTTTGATGGAGAGAGTAATAGTTTTGTCACTGGCCTGATAAACAGCAGTAGTCCACATCTCCTCCACAACTTCACAGTAGATTGTGGGTGATTCCAGCATGGCATAACTAAGCTTGCATCCCTTCACAAAATCCATCATTTTGTGATAATCTTTAGCGGCTGGAATCCCTTCGTTCACAAGAGCCACAAAATTGTTCTTCTCATAGATAAATCCTGACGGAGACATGATTTTGACTACTGGTGCCATTGTTAGAGCAAGATAAGCTGCAGAGAGAAAGAGGGTTTTTCTTTGAGGAAGAAGAGAGTAGTTAATTGAAGTAGAGAAAAATAAAAGTTAAAATGAACTTGAAGTCAGGATTTTATATTTTTTCAGATAAAATTAGACAAAAATTAAAGACCCAATGAGAATTTCCCAAAATAGCCTTTTTAAAATTAAAATAAACTGTCAAGCTTCTGTCAATTATCCGTCGCGATATACTTACAGACTGTAAGTAAATCCGATGGATAAAATTTAGAACTTTAACGACTATGATGTAGACAATTCGACGGATGAGAGTAAAATAATTTATCCGTCGGGTTTAAAATAATCCATAAAAGTAATTGATTTTTACCAGGCTTTTCTACTTCGACGGATGATCAAACTTGATGGATAATGAACATCCGTCGAGATATAAAATTTGACTTAGCCAAATTTTCATTTAAAAGCATAAAAATCAATTAAGTTTCTGGCGGCATTTCAACTTGTAAAAATATCAACAATAATTTAAGAATAATTAAGTATACCTAACTCACTTACCAACCTAGAGAACGTGGATTCATCAAGTGGCTTGGTAAAGATATCTGCAAGCTGTTTTTCACTTCGAATAAAATGAAGTTCCATAGTACCATTCATTACATGTTCCCTAATGAAGTGGTACTTGATGTCTATGTGCTTTGTTCTTGAGTGTTGTACTAGATTTTCAGTAATGGAAATTGCACTTGTGTTATCACAGAAATAGGAATTATGTCCACTTGCAAACCATAGTCCAACAATTATTTTTTCATCCATAAAATATGCGCACAGCAACTGCCAGCAACAATATATTCAGCTTCTGTTGTAGAAGTAGAAACTGAATTTTTCTTTTTACTGAACCAGGATACCAACTTGTTTTATAGAAATTGACAGGTTCCTGCTGTACTTTTTCTATCAATTTTACAACCTGCATAATCTGCATTTGAATAACCAGTTAGATCAAAACCAGAATCTCTAGAGTACCAATTGCCAAGTTTTGGTGTACCCTTGAGATATCTGAAAATTCTCTTAATAGCTATTAAGTGAGATTCTTTGGGATCATCCTGAAATCTAGCACAGAGATAAGTAGCAAACATTATATATGGCCTACTAGCTGTTAAGTATAGAAGTGAGCCAACCATGCCCCTATAGCTTGAAATATCCACAGACTTTTCACTAGTGTTTAATTCAAGCTTGGTTGCAGTGGCCATGGGAGTTTTTGCAGATGTGCAATCCATTAGATCAAACTTCTTTAAAAGATCATGAATGTATTTAGTTTGACTAATGAATATTCCATCACTAACTTGCTTAACTTGTAAACCAAGAAAGTAAGTTAGTTCTCTCATCATACTTATTTCATACTTACTTTGCATTAATTTGGCAAACTTTTTACAAAGTTTTTCATCTGTAGAGCCAAATATAATATCATCTACATAAATTTGAACAATTATGCTAGAGCCATTAACATTTCTAAATAATAAATTTTTGTCAACAGTACCTCTAGTGAAGTGGTTTTCTAAGAGAAACTTTGACAAAGTACCATACCAGGCTCTAAGTGCTTGCTTCAATTCATAAAGTGCTTTCAGAAGATAGTAGACATATTCTGGAAAATTTGGATCTTCAAAACCAGGAGGCTGATTGACATAGACTTCCTCCTCTAAATCTCCATTCAGAAAAGCACTTTTGACATCTATTTGATAGACTTTGAAATTGGCATGGGCTGCATAGGCTAGGAAAATTCTGATGGCTTCAAGTCTTGCAACAGGAGCAAAAGTTTCATCAAAATCTATTCCTTCTTGTTGACAATAGCCCTTAGCAACCAATTTAGCTTTGTTCCTGATGACTATGCCATTTTCATCCATCTTGTTTCTGAATACCCACTTGGTGTCAATTGGATTCTTTCTTATAGGCTTGGGTACCAGCTTCCATACCTTATTTATCTCAAATTAGTTTAGCTCCTCTTGCATAGCTAAAATCCAATCAGGATCCAATAGAGCTTCTTCTACCTTTGTAGGCTCTTCCTTAGATAGAAAACTGCTATATAGACATTCATCTTGAGTTTCTTTCCTTGTTTACACTCTTGAGGATACATCACCAATGATCAGTTCAAATGGGTGATCTCTAGTCCATTTTCTCTGTTGAGGTAGATTAGCTCTAGATGAAGAGGCCTCATTGTTGTCTTGATGTATGACTGAGTTTTGATTATAAGAAACCCCCTCTCCCGAGTTTGTGGATCTTTGATTTAAGGAGGGAGTTCTTTCTATAAGTGATCTGTTTTGGCTCTCAGCTTCTCTCATTGTTCCGACGGATGATGCACTTTGTGTCTCAACTGATGCTGAATTTTGTGCATCATGGGAGATACTCTTTTCTGCATTATCCTTAGCTACTATTTCTTGATCACTATCATCATCACTGGCATCACAACCTATCTCAACATTATCAAACATGAGGCTATTATGGAAACCTTCATCTTTTAGTCCTTCAATCTTTTTGTCATCAAACACAACATTTACAGATTCCATGATAATGTTTTTCTAAGATTATAGACTTTGAATGCTTTTCCAACAGCATATCTAACAAAAATTCCTTCATCTGCTTTAGCATCAAACTTTTCATGTTGTTCAGTTTGATTCCTTAGAATGTAACATTTGAATCCAAAGACATGAAGAAAATTTAGAGTTGGTTTCCTGTTCTTGAATAATTGGTAGGGTGTCTGTCATGTATTTTGCTTGATTAACCAAGGAAATATTCTGAGTGTAACATGCAGTATTCACAGTTTCATCCCAAAAATATGTTGGTAGATTTGACTCTTCTAGCATTGTCCTTGCAACTTCAATAAGATATCTGTTTTTCCTTTCCACCACTCTATTTTGTTGTGGAGTTCTAGCTGCAGAAAACTCATGCATGATCCCATTCTCTTTATAAAATGTTCTCATCACAGAATTCTTGAACTAAGTTCTATTGTCACTTCTGATTCTTCTAACTTTGAAATCAGAATGATTGTTGACTTGCCTTATATGATTGATGATAATTTCACTAGCTCCATCTTTGGATTTCAGAAAATATGTCCAAGAGAACTTTGAGAAATCATCTACAATTACTAGGAAATATCTTTTCCTTGAGATGGATAATACATTGACTGGTCCAAATAAATCTATGTGCAACAGTTGCAAAGGTTCTTCAATTTTTGATTCAAGCTTCCCTTTGAATGATGATTTAATCTGCTTTCCTTTCTGGCAGGCATCACACAATCCATCCTTTGAAAACTCCACTTTAGGAATACCTCTAACTAATTCTTTCTTGACTAGCTCATTCATGGTCTTGAAGTTTAGATGGGACAGCTTCTTGTGCCATAGCCAACTTTCATCTTGACTTGTTTTACTAAGAAAACAAGTCACAGATTCTGCATTTATTGAGTTGAAGTTAGCTAGATACACATTGCCTTTTCTCACACCAGGAGAACCACTTTGTTGCTTTTGTTGTTAGTCACAATACAGGCTTCTGCACTGAAAGTAACTGAGTTATCCCTATCACAAAGCTGGATGATACTCAATAGATTGTGCTTGAGACCATCCTCTAGGGCAACTTCCTCAATGATGACATTATCCTTTGAAATTAAGACATATCCCACTGTATAACCCTTGCTGTCATCTCCAAAAGTAATACTTGGACAACTCTTTCCTTGAACTCAGTGAGCAGGGTAGTTACTCCAGTCATGTGCCTTGAGAAACCACTATTCAGATACCATAGATTCTTTCTGTTTCCCTGCACACATCAAAATCAAATCAAGTTGATTTTGGTACCCCAGTTTCCTTCGGTCCTGCCTTGTTAGCCTTTTTCTTTGGTTTCTTAGGTTTGACCTCATTTGAATTGGGTATTTCAAATTCATCCTTTGTCATTTAAGTTGGACCTTTGAAATTATTCATCATTGCATAATTATCATGCACATATTGGTTAACATGCAAAGACATACTTTGTGCAAACATGTTATTCCAGTAAGGCATGCTAAATGGCATTTTTGGTATACTAAATGCAGCATAATATGGATTTTGTGCAAATGGCATCTTAGCATAATGTGCATTCAAATTTTGTACAGGTATAATATTGATAGACATTGTAGGCATGCTGGGAAATGAAAGTGGTGCAGGCATATGAGTAGGCATAGAAAGTTTGCAATTAACAGACAAATGATTTACACTACCACACTTAACACATATTTTTCTACGAGCATATTTATTAGGTGTGTAGTTGTTATGTTTGTTAATTCCTACTTTCCCATTTCTATTGTTTTTCCTTTTTGACTCTGCCTTTACTTTAATTTTCTCCAGTCTCTCATTCAATTGCTTGATAGACAGATGACCTACATTGACTCTTTTGTTCTGATGCACTTGACTTGATTCTCCTGGAATAAAGTTCTTAGAAACTGATCCATACTTCTCATGAAGCTTGATTAACTGAGATTTGCTAACTGACTTTGTTCGACTCGACGTATGATCCTTTTTCTCATCCGACGGATGATCCTCATCATCCGTCGAATCAACATCTGTCAAGTTACCATCTTTCAGATTGGAATCCAGTTTCTCCTTGCTCTTTTTCCAGACTGCATCACAAAAAGATTCTATACCTTGAACTTTAGTAATTTGAGCATGAACATCTCTAGATGATTTCCCTGCCTTAATTACTTTTTGTTCTCGTTCAAGTTGCTTTCTTAAAATCTCCTCTTTCTTTAAGGATTCAGTTAGTTCATCTTTAGCAATCTTGCATTCAATTCTCAATTTTTAAAATTCAATAAATTGAGACTCTAGCACATTGTTCCTCTCACTTAAAAACAAGTTATTTTCTTTAATTTTGGTATTTTCCTTAGTGAGGGATTTAAGAGTTACACGCAAATGATACAATTAAGTAGACATATCATTGATGGCATTATTGCACTCATATTTAGTTAAATGTACTAGGTTAGTAGTGATTACCTGATTGTTTGATGAACTTGTTTCTGTTTCATTTGATTTGGCCATAAGTGCTAGATTGACATAGCTTGTATCTTCATCCTCTTCCAATCCATCTGCAGCCCAGTTATTTTTTTGTGTGATGAAAGCCATTTCCTTTTGCTTGAGCAACTCAAAATATTTCTGCTTATAATCAACAGGCTCAAACTTCTTTTTACTAGAATCAGGATTTTTGCACTCACTAGCAAAATGACCTGCCAAGCCACACTTGAAATATTTGAAATTAGACTTATCAACCATGTTTCTGTTTGAGTTGGCTGCTCCAAAATTCTTCTTGAATTTGAGCTTGGCAAATCTCCTGGATAGAAAAACAAGATGCTCATCTATGTCATCCATGTCATCTTGACTAAGATGGTCTTCATGTTCAGCTACTAGCCCTTTTCCCTTGCCTTCACAAACTCCAGGGTTTGGTGCAGAATCAACAGTTTCAACCTTTATCTCCTTCTCTTTTTCTTGCTCAGCAACCAATACAATGGATCCTCCTTTCTTTCTTCCTTTCTCCATCTTCTCATCTTGCTCTATTTCAAGCTCATAGGTTTTTAGGATACTATACAGTCTATCCAAGGTAAATTCCTTATAATCTTGAGAATTTCTCAATGAGACTATCATATGTTTCCATTCCTTTGGCAGAGATCTAAGGAATTTGAGGTTTGAGTCTTTTGTTTGATAGACCCTTCCATGCAATTTTAGAGCATTTAAAAGTTTTTGGAATCTATTGAAAATATCAGCGAGTGACTCACTCTCTTTACTGTGGAAATGCTCATATTGCTGAATCAAGAGTTGCATCTTATTCTTCTTTACTTGCTCAGTTCCATCACATATAACTTGGATTGTATCCCAAACATCCTTAGCAGTCTTGCAGTTAATGATGTTGTCAAACATGTCATTATCAACACCATTAAACAAAATGTTCATGGCCTTTTTATCTTTTTGAACTTGTTCTTTATCTGGATCTGACCATTCTGCTTGAGGCTTTGGGACTGATGCTTCATTTGCTGTAGCAGCTCTCATAGGGACATGTGGACCCTTTTCAATGCAGTCTACATAAGCTTTATCTTGAGACAGGAGATACGGGTGAATCTTCACCTTCCAATGGTGATAGTTGTCTTTGTATAGAAATAGAATCTTTACTCCAACATCTTTTCTGTTCATCTTATTGATTGAAGATCTTTACACTCTTTGTACTTCAAGAGCTGGCTCTGATACCAATTGTTATTCCTAAAAAATACAACAAGAATTACAGAAGAGGGGTTGAATGTAATTCTGGCTTCTTTTTCCAATTTTTAGAATGTTCTTACTTAATATATAAATGTGTTTGATTTTACAAGAAGTTTGGAATACGAGTAAAATAGAAATTAAAACACAAAGCAATAAAACACAAGGCTTTAAAACTTTCTGGTGTATTTGAACTTATCCACCAGAGATATATATAAAGATGAGAACTCTGTGATACTTGAGTAGCACATAGCTGCTGACAAGTTTGCTTACTGAATTACAGAGAGATGCTTAATGAATATAGCTTTTTCTATCTCTCTTAAAATAATTCTAGCTAATTCGGTTATCTGTTCTACTTGCTACACTTGGTTTATATACGACCAAGATACATGATAAAAAGACAAATAAGTAAAACAAAATTGTTTCTAGTCTATTTTCATGCTGCTTCATATTACTGTCCAACATCTTTGAATATCTTCATATTTGCATGGAAATGGTAATACTTCTTGTTCTCTAAATCCTGCAATTAGGCTACCACATTCCTTTTGAAAACACATCTTTTAGATCAAATTTTGACAGCTATTTAGGATGAGTCTTAAGAACAAAACACTTGCAACCAAATACATGAAAGTATTTTAGATTTGGCTTCTTTTTCTTCACCATCTCATATGGTATTTTTCCATGCTTGTTTATGAGTGTAGCATTTTGAGTAAAACAAGCAGTCTGCACAACTTCAGCCCAAAAATAGATTGGCAACTTTGCTTCATCAAGCATAGTTCGTGCAGCTTCAATCAGAGTCCTGTTCTTTCTTTCTATAACTCCATTTTGCTGTGGAGTTCTAGGTGCAAAAAATTCCTGCTTTATTCCATGCTATTTGCAGAACTCTTCCATAATCGAATTCTTGAACTCAGTGTCATTATCACTCCTTATTATTTTAACAGAATCTTTGACCAACTTATCCAGCTGCCTGACATGATCAGTTAGAGTAAATGCAGTTTCATTCTTCTTGTGCAAGAAGTCCACCCAAGTGTACCTTGTGAACTCATCCATTATAACCATAGAATATTTCTTCTTTACAATAGACATGACATTGACTGGACCAAATAGATCAACATGCAGTAGGTCATAAGGCTCAAGAATTGATGGCTCAGTTTTGCTATTGAAAGAAGATTTTCTTTGTTTTGCCTTCTAACATGAATCACAAAGGTCATCAGGAGCAAATACTATTTTTGGCAGTCCTCTCACAAGATCTTTCTTTACAAGCTCGTTTATATTGTTGAAATTTAAATGAGAGAGTTTCTTGTGCCAATTCCAGCTTTCTTCAATTGATGCTCTACTCAACAGACAGATAGCAGAACCATCAGTACTTGTTGAAAGTCTGGCTTCATAAATGTTACCATGCCTGTAACCTTTCAGAACCACTTTGCCTGTAGAATTACTTATAACTTCACAGTGTTCTTCAAAGAAATCCACATGATAACCTCTGTCACAGATTTGACTTATACTCAACAAATTGTGTTTAAGTCCTGAGACTAGAGCTACTGATTCAATGATGACATTCCCAAGATGGATCTTGCCATATCCCAGAGTTTTTCCAATATTGCCATCTCCATAAGAAACTCCTGGGCCAGTTTTCTCCACAAAGTCTGATAGCAGGGCTTTATTTTTCCAATGTTGCCACATTTCTTTTGAAAACACCCGACGCATGTGACTGTGTTGTCACTATCAACAGATATTTGAATTAGATCATCCGTCGGGACTATGTTGGTCATCCGTCAGATTTATTTTTAATGTAATTTTTTATCACCTTGTTGATCATCCGTCTGGAGTCTTTGAGAATCATCTATTGGGAGCCTTTTCTGCCACTTGACTCTATTTCACTTATACAGAATTACAAGATATCTTATATTTACAATTAGTCACCATATTCTGTATATCAATCAAGTAGTCAACATGACTTAAAGAATCCTACAAAATCTACTCAACTATTATAATGTTGATTGCAGAATGTGCTACAATACTTATTATTACATAAGTTACACTCTTGATGGATGTTCATAGGTCATCCGTCGGGACTATAAGGGTTCATCCGTCAGGATTATTATAGGACATCCGTTGAGAGCTACAAAATCACTAAGTTAAATCTACTAAGATGTTATGTTCAACTTATCATCAAGTTCACAACATATTCCTAACACACATGAAACTGAGCAGTGTGCTATTTCTAGCGAATCAACTCAATTTGTGAGCAATTTTCAGAGATCACAGCAGCAAGCTCCAACCACTTATCATCCCAATAACCAAAATCATCCTAACTTCAGCCGGAGCAACAATCAGAATATGGTGCAACAACATTATCAGCCATACACAGCAAAGCAGTATAACCCTCCTAGTCTTCAACAATCACAATATGCCCCTAGGCAACAACTTCAACTTCAGCAGTAACCTTAAGCTAATGAAAAATCTGAATTGGAGGAGTTGAGGCTCATGTGCAAGAGCCAAGCTGTTTCTATTAAAACTTTGGAGAATCAAATTGGGAAAATTGCTAATGTATTACTGAATCGTCAACCTGGCATGCTTCCGAGCGATACTGAAGTGCCAGGCAAGAAGGAAGCTAAGGAGCATATTAAGGCGATTACATTGAGGTCTGGTAAGGTTACAATTCCTAAAAAAGCTAAGACTCCAGAATCTGAAGTTGAGGCTGAAGAAGAAGAAGTATAGAAGGAAGCAGAAGTGGAACCAAAGAAGACTACTACTGAGCACACTCCTCATGAGGGTAATACAGGGGAGAAACAGATCTATCCTCCACCTCCCTTTCCTAAGAAGCTGCAAAAGAAAAAGCTGGATAAGTAGTTTGCGAAGTTTATGGAGGACTTCAAGAAACTTCACATCAACATACCTTTCACTGAAGCTCTTGAACAAATGCCTAGTTACGCGAAGTTCATGAAAGGTATTCTCTCTAGGAAAGTGAAGCTTGATGACTTAGAGACCGTTGCTCTCACGGAGGAATGCAGTGTTGTGCTACAACAGAAGTTGCCTCCGAAGCTTAAAGATCCTGGAAGCTTCATTATTCCTTGCACAATTGGAAAAGTGACTTTTGACAAGTATTTATGTGACTTGGGAGCTAGCATCAATCTGATGCCCTTGTCAATCTTCAAGAAGTTGGACCTTACCTGATCCAATGCCTACTTATATGACTTTGCAGTTGACCGACCGTTCTATTACATATCCACGAGGTATTGTGGATGATGTCTTGGTCAAGGTAGATAAACTCATCTTCCCTGCTGATTTTGTAATTCTTGATTTCGAGGAGGATAAGAAGATTCCCATAATCTTGGAAAGACCTTTCTTGGCTACTGGCTGAACCTTGATAGATGTGCAGAAAGGTAAGCTCAGTATGCGAGTGCTGGATCAGGATGTAACTTTTAATGTGTTCAATGCCATGAAATTCCCTACGGAAAATGAGGAGTGCTTCAAGGTGGAGATGGTCGATTCTGTAGTTAAATATGAACTCGATCGATTGCTAAGGTCCGATGCCTTAGAAAAAGCCTTGTTGGGGAGTTCCGATAGTGAAGATGACGAGGAGAAGCTTTTGAGAATTCTTAGAGAATTCAAATCGGCAATTGGTTTGACTATAGCAGATATCAAGGGAATCAAACCTTCTTATTGCATGCACAAAATTCTGCTAGAGGAAGGAAGCAAGCCTACTGTTGAGCAATAGAGAAGGATAAATCGATCATGAAAGAGGTTGTGAAGAAAGAAATCCTCAAGTAGCTAGATGTAGGGATCATCTACCCTATTTCTGAAAGTTCAATGGTGAGCCCGGTTCAGTATGTGCCAAAGAAAGGTGGTATCACTGTGGTAGAAAATGAGAAGAATGAGCTTATTCCTACACGAACGGTCAAGGGGTGGAGAGTTTGCATGGATTATAGGAAGCTGAACAAGACTACAAGGAAGGATCACTTCCCTCTTCCTTTCATTGACCATATGCTTGATAGATTGGTTGGGCATGATTACTACTGTCTTCTGGATGGCTATTCGGGATATAATCAGATTTGTATCGCTCTAGAAGATCAAGAGAAGACTACATTCATATGTCGTTTTGGTACTTTTGCATTCCGAAGAGTTTCCTTTGGGCTATGTGGAGCACCAGCCACTTTTCAGAGATGCATGATGGCTATCTTCTCTGATATGATTGGAAATAATGTAGAAGTGTTCATGGACGATTTCTCTGTCTTTGGAACTTCTTATGATGAATGCTTGCACAATCTTGGGTTAATGCTGAAAAGGTGCGTTGAGACCAATTTGGTTCTCAATTGGGAGAAATGTCATTTTATGGCGCGTCAAGGCATCATTCTTGGTCACAAGGTTTCTAGTAAGGGTCTTGAGGTGGACAAATCTAAGGTGGGGGTTATCGAAAACCTTCCTCCACCAATTTCTGTAAAGGGAATTCGTAGTTTTCTTGGTCATGCAGGTTTCTATAGGCGTTTCATCAAGGACTTCTCTAAGATTTTGAAGCCGTTGTGTAATTTGCTAGAGAAAGATGTTACTTTCAAGTTTGATGATGAGTGCCTTGTTGCTTTTAAAATATTAAAGAAGAGTTTGATTACGGCACTTGTCATAACTGCACCTGATTGGTCTGAACCATTTGAAATGATGTGTGATGCAAGTGACTACGCAGTTGGAGCAGTTCTTGGGCAAAGAAAGAACAACATATTTCATGTAGTCTACTATGCTAGTAAGACTCTTAATGGTGCTCAACTGAACTACACCACTACTGAGAAAGAACTTTTGGCTATTGTCTATGGTTTTGAGAAATTTCGATCTTATCTACTTGGGGCGAAGGTGACAATTTTCACTGATCACGCTGCCATTCGATATCTCGTTTCGAAGACGGACTCAAAGCCAAGATTAATTCGATGGGTTCTTTTACTTCAGGAGTTTGAATTAGAGATCAAGGACAGAAAATGGACTGAGAATCAAGTCGTCGATCATCTCTCGCGTTTAGAGGATCCAATTGCTACTTCAAAAGATAAGTCATTGATTAAAGAATCTTTTCCCGATGAGCAATTATTTGGAGTGCAAGCAGAAGAACCGTGGTTCGCCGACATTGTGAACTACCTGGTGAGAATTTAATGCCTCTATAGTTGACTTCCGCTCAAAGGAAGAAGTTTCTGCATGAAGTGAAGTGATATATGTGTGATGAGCCATTTTTTTTGACAAGGAGCTGACCAAATCATCAGGTGGTGTATTCCTTACAGCGAAACGAGGGGGGGGACTTGCGAGATTGCCAATCAACGACTTATGGAGGACATTATGGTGGAGAAAAGACAGCATCTCATATTCTTCAAGCAAGTTTCTTTTGGCCAATATTGTTTAAAGATGCACATTAGTTCGTGTTGAAATTTGATCGATGTCAACGTGTGGGTAATATGTCCAAGAGGGATGAGATACCTCTTAATGTCCTTCTCGAGGTTGAAGTCTTCGATGTTTGGGGAATTGACTTCATGGGGCCATTTGTCTCATCTGGTAACAATTAGTATATCTTGTTGGTGGTTGATTATGTTTCGAAATGGGTTGAAGTCAAGGTGTTTCCAATGAACGATGCGAAGGTAGTGCTTAATTTCTACACAAGCAGATATTCACAAGATTTGGAACTCCAAGAGTCATAATCAGTGATGAGGGGTCACATTTTTGCAATCACAAGTTCACTGCTATGATGCAAAGGTATAATGTGAATCATCACATCGCTACGGATTATCATCTTCAGATGAATGGTCAAGCTGAGGTATCTAACAGAGAGATCAAGCACATTTTAGAGAAAGTTGTGTGTCCATCGAGAAAAGATTGGTCTTTGAAACTTGATGAAGCTGTTTGGGCATATCGAACAGCGTACAAGACTCCGCTAGGGATGTCACCGTATCAGTTGGTTTATGGTAAGGGGTGTCATTTGCCGGTGAAGCTCGAGCATAAAGCGTATTGGGCTTTGATGAAGTTGAATCTTGATTTGGATGCAGCTGGAAAGAAGAGGATGCTTCAATTGAATGAACTCGACGAGTTTCGATTTCAAGCATATGAAAACAACAAAATGTATAAGGAGAAAGTCAAGAGGTGGCACGATAGGGGTCTAGTGCTCAAATCATTTGTGTCGGGGCAACAAGTTATTTTGTTTAACTCTCGTCTCCGTCTTTTTTCTGGAAAGTTGAAGTCAAGGTGGTCAGGGCCGTTTGTTGCCAAAAATGTGTTTCCACATGGAGCGGTGGAAATTTTTGAGAATGATCCGGGTCAAGCATTCAAGGTAAATGGTCAGAGGTTGAAGCATTACTATGATGACACGGCAAATCACGAGGTGGTTACCGGAACCGAGCCACTAAAGCAAATTCGATTTTTTAATTTTCGGTTTCGGATTGATTTTTAACGGTTTCCTTCGGTTTCGGTTCGGTTTCGATTTTAATTCGGTTTTTTGCTCAGCCCTACTTGACAGTGCGAGCCTGGAATATACAATATATTCAACTACTTGTGTTTTACTTAGAAATTGAAATACAAGTAGGCCTAGCAATTCGTTCGTGTCGTATACTTTCGTGTTTCGTGTACTTGAAGATCAAACATAAAACTGACATATTTAGGGTTCGTGTACTTTCATGTTCGTGTACTTTAGTTTCGTGTCGTGTTTTTCGTGTAAAATTGAATATTATTATTAATAAAATAAAAATAAAAATATAAGATTTTTCGATAAAAATTTTACGAAATATATTAAGAATATCTATTTAGATCACATTTATATACATATTATAAAATTAAGTAATTATATTAAAATAAATATGCATATATCTATTATAAATATAAATATATTCATTATAAATACTAATATTTAATTATAATATTTATTTATGTCGTGTAATTCGTGTCGTGTCGTGTACTCAGAGGGAAAATACAGAACCGACATTAAATCTCGGTCGTGCACTTTCGTGTTCGTGTAATTTCGTATCGTGTACTAAAAAGGCAAACAGAAGCACTAAATTTCGTGTCGTGTCCAAAATTGTCGGGTCTAAATATAAGTCCATGTCTAACTATATTCTTAGAGTTTGTAGTTTATTGTGCGATACATAAATTATTTTTAATATTATACAATTTATTCAAAATTTATTTTGAATTGAAAATTTTATGCTATGAAATTTATCATTTAAAATGTTTATTAACATGAGTTGATAACAATTATGATACACACGTATATGTTAGTTATATCTTTAAAATAAGAGATATTTTATAAAAACTAATACTACTAACTGAAATATATAATTTTATTAATATTTTTATGTGTGCATAGAAATGATAATTGTGTTTTAATTAAAATATAAATTCAAGTCTACATCAAAATGTTAAGTAGCCTTAGTTTGATTTTAGTCTTATTTTAAAATGGATCAATTGTATACATAATTTTGTTTTAGCCTAAAACTCATTATACCGACCAAATCCGAGTTATTATATTCAGCTTTAACTAAAGTTTGAGAGTCGACACCCAAATCTAATGTTCTAGCCGTCACTTCTCCGCTTTCAAGTTCTTCATCCCCCTTTCACTTCGGTCTCGAATATTCTCTTATATATACCCTTTTTTTAATAAAACCAAGATTTAACCCTTTTGGATGAGATTTTGTTGGCTACTTTTTCATCAAGGTTGTTAGTATTGCCTATCTCTTTGGGATGTTAGCTTGTTATATTTTGATGTGTTTGTGTGTGTTTTTAAGGGTTTCAGAAATTTCTCCGAGAAAGATTTATACGCTATTTTGGGAGATATGTAAGACTTGCATCGAATCTGGGATGCTGGAAAGAGCTCACCTTTCGTAATAAAAAAAATTGTTCATAGTTCTGAACATTGGGTTACAGATGATACTCATGTCAATTGTGATACTATTAGTTTTACAACTGGTGTAGGTTGGTGTTATGGAATAAAACTAGGGTTTATTAGTATTCAATCCTAGGATTTGAGAGCATCGAGCTTTAACGGTTGTTCTCGCGGTGGGGACTGGCTGTCCTCGCAAGATGCCTACATATTTCTGTATCGTAGAGAATCAAGCCAAAAATGTAGTTCTAGGTTGAGGGGTAGAGCCCTTTATATAGAGATGATTCTAGGGTTAGGCTTGTGTTGGGAGACTTGGTGGACAAGTCTCACGTTGGTGGACCTTGACGATCTCTGCTAGTGGGCCTTGACTGTTTGGGTCGTCTTTAGTCTATTACGAGCCTAGACCAGCCTGGTTTGTATTGGGCTTTGTACAAGAATTCCAAGCATAATTAATGCAACATTTAATGTGTCTTAAAAATGTATTTTCAATCCATATCATTTTCCCCAACTTCCGAGAAACTACTCGAGTTTCATGGAAGTTATAATAGTCTATTCGCGACTTGGGATACTTTCAACCCTTTTCTTCACGGGTATCTGCCTTTCATGGGTATTGTTATTTTATCATAAAGTGTGGAGTGACCTTTACATTTATAACGACTTATATAGTGTGAGTATACACATTTAGGGCCTTTGCACAGGCTAATTGAATCCTAATCGGGACTAAAAGTGAGCATTTATCACCCCTCAACCTTTATTTAAGGTTAATTATAGGGTGAAAGCTGCTAACATGCCCTAATCGGCCCTAAACGGGGCTAATATCCATGTTCAAGCTGCTAATTCGGCTTAAAATAACATAAATTTAAGCTAAATTACGCTCTTTGGCCATAATCGAGGGTAATCAGCCCTAATCAGGCCTAATTTGTCATAATTAGGACTAATTAGCATGCACCAACCACTAAGTATCCCTAACTCACGCTAATCATGATCGCCAACAAGTTAAACGATCCTAGTCGGGGCTAATTATATCACACGAGCCACTAATTACCCTTGATTCGGGTTAATATTGAAAGGAATATGTCCTAAGTCCAATCATGTATTAGGATTTAGGAATAACTTTTTATGTAATCTGTTTTGATTTCATTGATATTAATAAAAGACTTGTTTTGTTTTTATTACGGGCTTTATCTATTTAAGTGTTTAAATAAGATATACCATAGTTTAGAGTAAAACTTTTTATGGATTATGATGAGATCATAATAGTGAGACCTAAAAGATGATAACTCTAAACTTAAATAGTTCTTGGTCGTAGGATTACTAACTGGTAATTAATAATCCGCAAAGATCGGTACATACTATGCTTGCTTTATTATGAAGGATGTCTGTTCTCATAGACATTTGTGTGGTGACACTATAGCTAGTATGTAGGTGCTTATTATAGAATAAGTTCACTGAACATGACTCGCACAGCTGAACAACTGATGGAGTTCACTCACGTGTCAGCAGTTGTTCACATAGTGATAGTTATACAAGTATCCTTAGACTTGAGGTCATCATAGTCATCTTGTGTACACTGAACTATGCTTTGGTTTAGTTCTTAGTCTCCAGGGACAATTATTAGGGCTCTACTGGGTATAGAAATTTATACACGAAGATAGTGTATGATCAATAAATGATCTACCCCTTCCAGTGAAGGAAGCGAATGTTCAAGGCTGATCCACTTATGCTAGTTCAGGAATCTCTGGCCAGAGTGAATGAAATTAGAAAGGAGTTTCTAATTTGCATAGAACTACGCATAGTAAATGGTAAGCAAGTGATTAAATTAGATAGGCTTGACACGAGATCCATGCCTTGTATTTAATCGGGACATTGTAGGGTAGAAGGAGTTTATTGTACGGTAACTATTTACTGAATAGGTTCTTGGTATTCTAAGCAGTGAATTCATATTATCCGGATAGTCGCAATATGCTGAGAAGTATCCCTCACGATGTAGAATAAATGTGATTAATTAATTAATCATATTTAATAAATTAGAGAATTTATATAAATAATGATAAAATAGTTTTATTATTATTTATTTCTACTACCGGCTTAATATTGAACCTACAGGGTCATACCATAAAAAGAGAATGATTTAATGGTGGAGGAATTAATTAATAATGGCTAATAATTATTTATTTGTAAAATAAATAATTAATTGGCAAATTTAATAATTGATTAAATGAGATTTAATTGATTATAAATTAATTAAGAAAAGTTCTTAATATTATTAATTAAGGATTTAATTTTTGGAAATTAAATCAAGAGAGAGAATTATTTCTAAAGTGTTTAGAAAAAGGATTAATAATTAAAAGGTGTTTTAATTATTAATGAGAATAAGAAATGGGATAATAATAATATTATTTATGGGAAAATTTCAGCTGAAAATTTTGCCTATAAATATACTATTATAGACCTTATTTTTATTCGAACCCCAAAACCCCAAAACCCAAAAAGTTTGGAAAACCCAATTCTCTCCACCTCCTTCCTCCTCCTTAACATCGTTTTTCTTGGTGGATACCGGTGGAGTGCTTCACACTTGAGGAGCAACTGCTAAGGATCTCTGATCGTTGTCTCCGAATTATTTTAAAGGTTAGATTCGATCCCTCGAATTTTTACCACGATTTATATGCTTTCATTTGGATTTTGTATGTGTAAAAGTGTTTTGCCATGCCCCCGCTGCGTTTAAAATCCAACAATGGTATCAGAGCATAGGTTGTATGCATATAGATCTGTGGTAAAAATTTCAGAATTTTATGTGCTTGTATGAATTAATTATGATTTTTACAAGTTATATCATGGATTAATTTTGTCTAATGAGAAATCGTTTCTCAGAATAATTTTGAATGTTGTTCTAGGTTCTACAAGTGTTGTGGATCGTCTGGGTATTTTTTTCATAATTTTATGATGTATAGATTTTTTATTATGAATTTTTGAAGTTCTTGCAATTAAATTCGTAATTAAATAAGTATATATATCTGTATATTCAGTTGTATATATATATCTATTTGTACATCTGCTATATCTGTACTGCTGTTGTCTACATAATCTGCTTGTCTGCTGTTGTACGGAGAAAGAAAAGAAAGGTAGTACGGCGGCACAGTGTTCGAGGAGAAGAAAATGCTGGCAGCTACGGTCGGCGCGTGCAGCGCACGCGGGGAGGGGGTGTCGCGCATTCCGGGAATGCGTTACACCCTGTGGCGCATTCACGGAATGCGTTACACCTTTTAATTGGTTAAAAGGGTTGTAACGCATCACCGGAATGCGTTACAGGGCTTGTAACGCGTTCCTGTAATGCGTTACAGCCCGACTTTCCATATTAAAATTGATTTTCTAGGAGTTTCGTAACTCCGTTTTGGGCGTGCAATATACTGTTGGATTCGTTTTTCCGAGACGAATCTAATGGAATGATCAATTTTAGTTTATATAAAAGTTTTGAACTGTTTATATTTCTGGAAGTGTTTTAAAGCTGTTTTTAACTGTTTTAACTGCTTTTAAATGCTTCATGTGATACATAGAGATGTATAATGCTTAGACTAATGTGCTAGATGATATAACATGCCTACCTTGATGTTTATTCATGTTTATATATGTGATATATGCTTAGTTTATCATGCGATGATAGATTTAGGTGAACTTAAATGAACATAAGGCGTTTGTTAGACAACCTAGTATAGTGAAATTGTTTCATAACCTTAATAACAATATTATGAATACAATCATGAGATTCTTGTATTTGTGAAACACGTAATTGAATATGAATTTTCGATATGAGAGAAATAATGATTCTGTCAACAACATATTTCTATCTGTAAGAAAGGGTTATTAAGTGACGCCTCTTGACAATGCTCCACCCGATCTGGGAATCATCTGATTATTGATTATTGATTTGAAATATTTAATTTAAAAGGAAGAATCTTTTTATAATATGATTATGATTGTAACGTAATATAGTCCCTCTAAAATTAAATAATATCAAGTAGTAATTGGCCAATGATACAACGGGCTTGTGTCGGTCATAGCCTTCCAACATGATAGAAAAGTAGTTCTTATTTTTAAATCATTGTCGTTTCGTGCCACAGCCGAGGGCTTTGATTTCGAAGTAAGAAATACTTGTCTATTACATAGAGATGTGTACATTGAATAAGAATCTAAAGGTCGTTACGTGCCACATCCGTGGGCGTTTGGGGACTGATTCAATTGTACGGAATGTTGGGTTAGACTTGACTTAGAATATTAAGTTTGTCATGCCACAGCCGTGGCTCAATTATTCAAGAGGCTAAAGTTTGATTATGGAATAACATTAGATGTAATTGACAAGAGTTGTCTGCCTATTGAACATTACATGGCGTTTCGTGCCACAGCCGGGGTTGTGTAATGGAATGTAGGATCCCTATTCCCACTAGCATTATGAATGCTTAATTTTTCACGTAGGGGGTTGAATAAATTAGATAAACTAGTGGGAGCCACTTATGAATAAAGACCCGATTCATATAGTGTTTTAAAATGAAATCGAATATTTGCTATGTGTTGTTATGTGTTTATCATTTACAGATTTACTTTGTACGTTATGTCTTCTGCACTATCACTCAGGAGCATACTAGATGCTCACAAATTGACTGGTCCTAATTATGCTGACTGGCTTCGAAACTTGAGAATTGTTCTCAGGATTGAGAAGATGGAATACGTGATTGACTCACCTAAGCCTACTGAACCTGCTAGTGATGCGCATAATGATGAACATGTTATGTATCGTATGTGGATAGATGATGTAAATGTTGCTCAATGCATCATGCTAGCTTCCATGAACATTGAGTTACAGAAGCAACATGAGCATATGGATGCTCACACTATCCTCATGCATCTACAAGAGTTGTATGATGTGGCGGGGAGGACAGCTCGATATGAGATATCGAATGAGTTGTTCGGTTGTAGGATGTCTGAGGGATCATCTGTGAATGACCATGTACTTAAGATGATCAATTTGATTGAACATCTTGGACAACTTGGTTTTGCCATGCATGGGGAGCTGAGCCAAGACTTGGTCTTGCAATCGCTTCCGAGTTCGTTCTCATAGTTTGTTGTGAACTTTCACATGAATAAGTTGGATGTCAGCCTGCCTGAACTCCACAACATGTTGAAGACTGCGGAATCGAATTTTCCCCCTAAGAAGAGTTCTGTTCTTCTAATTGGTGAAGGTTCCAATCCTAAGAAAAGGGAAAGGAACCCTTCCAAGAAGAAGAAAGTAGGTGAGAAAATGCCAGTTCCACCAAAAGCTGAAGACCCCAAGAGCAAAGTTGTTTGCTTTCACTGTAACAAGGTGGGGCACTGGAAGAGGAACTGCAAGGTTTACCTTGCAGAATTGAAGATGAAGAAGGGTAGTGAGACTACCGCTTCTGATTCAGGTATGTTCATGATAGAAGTGAATATGTCATTAAGCCAAATTTCTACTTGGGTATTAGATACCGCCTATGGTTCTGACATCTGCAATTCGTTGCAGGGACCAAGGAGAAGTAGGACTCTTGAGGAAGAGGAGGTGATTCTACTGATGGGAAATAGAGCAAGAGTTTCTGCTGAAGATGTAGAATCATTTCATTTACATATGCCTACGGGAAAGACTATTGTTTTAAATAATTGTTATTTTGTTCCCTCGATTGTGAGGAATATTATTCCCATATTAGACTTGGCTGGATTTTCATTTATTATTGAGAATAATGAATGTTCTATTCTTAGAGATAATATTCTTTATGGATGTGGTACTTTAAATAATGGTCTGTATATATGTGACATAATTTACTTCAGATTGAACAAACTAATAAAAGAAAAGGGACGATGAAAATCTCACTTTATAGTGGCACCGCAGTCTCCATTTAGTAGACATGGAGAGAGGACTGCAAATTTGCTAGGAATGGTACACACAGATGTATGTGGACCAATGTCTAAGCAAGCCATGGGTGGATTTTCATACTTCATTACTTTCATAGATGATAGATCTAGATTCAGATATGTGTACTTGATGAAACACAAGTCTGAAGCCTTTGAAAAGTTCAAGGAATATAAACATGAAGTGGAGAAACAAACCAAACACAGTATTATAACTCTTCGATCAGATCGAGGTGGTGAATACTTGAATGGAGAGTTTCTAGATTATCTCAAAGAAAATGGTATAGTCTCCCAGTGGACTCCTCCATATACTCCACAGATGAATGGGGTATCTGAAAGGAGAAATCGAACTCTGTTAGACATGGTTCGGTCCATGATGAGCTATGCAAATCTTCCAGTATTCCGATGGGGTTATGCATTGGAAACCTCAGCATATTTACTGAATAAGGTGCCTTCCAAATCTGTTCCTCAAACTTCGTATGAGATATGGAAAGAAAGGAAACTGAGTCTTAAACACGTTAAGATTTGGGGATGTCCAGCTTATGTCAAGTAAGTTGACCCAGATAAGCTGGAATATCGATCCGTAAAATGTAGTTTTGTGGGATATCCTAAAGAGACTTTAGGGTATTACTTTTACACCGATCATCGGGTGTTTGTCTCCAGACATGCTACCTTCTTGGAAAAGGAGTTTATCCTTGAAGGAAATAGTGGGAGCAAAATTGAACTTGATGAAGTTCAAGAAGGATAAACTATTACGGATCAAGTGGAAACACCTGTTCTGACTGAACAACCTTTTGTGGAACAGCCCATTCATAGATCAGGGAGAGTGTCTCGCCAACCTGAGAGGTATTATGGCCTTGTCATTGAGAATGACAATGAGTTGTCGATCATTGATGATGACGACCCTGTAACCTATAATGAGGCTATGAGTAGTGTTGACTCAGAGAAATGGCATAGTGCCATGAAATCCGGAATGAAATCTATGTATACGGGATACAAAAGAATGATTAGAGCAGATGGCCAGGTGGAGACCTATAAGGCCAGGCTTGTGGCAAAAGGATTCAAACAAAGGCAATGGATTGACTTTGATGAAACCTTTTACCTGTAGCCCTGTTAAAATCAGTTCGGATTTTGCTTGCGATTACTGCTTACTACGACTATGAGATCTGGCATATAGCCAGATGGTTTTCTTTCCGAGGGAAATGAAAACCTAGTGTGTAAGCTACTGCGAACCATATATGGTTTAAAGCAAGCTTCTCGTAGATGGAATATCCGTTTTGATGAGACAATCAAAGAGTTTGATTTAATCAAAAACGTAGATGAACCATGCGTCTACAAAAGGGTTAGTGGGAGCGCGGTAACATTTCTTGTATTGTATTGAATTAGAGTTGACACACATAACAACATAGCAGACCCACTCACAAAGTTACTTTATGAAAGTCACTTTGATCGTCATAAAGACAAGATGGGTATTAGATACCAGAGTGATTGGCTTTAGTACAAGTGGGAGATTGAAAGGAATATGTCCTAAGTCCAATCATGTATTAGGATTTAGGAATAACTTTTTATGTAATCTGTTTTGATTTCATTGATATTAATAAAAGACTTGTTTTGTTTTCATTACGGGCTTTATCTATTTAAGTGTTTAAATAAGATATACCATAGTTTAGAGTAAAGCTTTTTATGGATTATGATGAGATCATAATAGTGAGACCTAAAAGATGATAACTCTAAACTTAAATAGTTCCTGGTCGTAGGATTACTAACTGGTAATTAATAATCTGCAAAGATCGGTACATACTATGCTTGCTTCATTATGAAGGATGTCTGTTCTCATAGACATTTGTGTGGTGACACTATAGCTAGTATGTAGGTGCTTATTATAGAATAAGTTCACTGAACATGACTCGCACAGCTGAACAACTGATGGAGTTCACTCACGTGTCAGCAGTTGTTCACATAGTGATAGTTGTACAAGTATCCTTAGACTTGAGGTCATCATAGTCATCTTGTGTACACTAAACTATGCTTTGGTTTAGTTCTTAGTCTCCAGGGACAATTATTAGGGCTCTACTGGGTATAGGAATTTGTACACGAAGATAGTGTATGATCAATAAAGGATCTACCCCTTCCAGTGAAGGAAGCGAATGTTCAAGGCTGATCCACTTATGCTAGTTCAGGAATCTCTGGCCAGAGTGAATGAAATTAGAAAGGAGTTTCTAATTTGCATAGAACTACGCAAAATAAATGGTAAGTAAGTGATTAAATTAGATAGGCTTGACACGAGATCCATGCCTTGTATTTAATCGGGACATTGTAGGGTAGAAGGAGTTTATTGTACGGTAACTATTCACTGAATAGGTTCTTGGTATTCTAAGCAGTGAATTCATATTATCCGGATAGTCGCGATATGCTGAGAAGTATCCCTCACGAGGTAGAATAAATGTGATTAATTAATTAATCATATTTAATAAATTAGAGAATTTATATAAATAATGATAAAATAGTTTTATTATTATTTATTTCTACTACCGGCTTAATATTGAACCTACAGGGTCACACCATAAAAAGAGAATGATTTAATGGTGGAGGAATTAATTAATAATGGCTAATAATTATTTATTTGTGAAATAAATAATTAATTGGCAAATTTAATAATTGATTAAATGACATTTAATTGATTATAAATTAATTAAGAAAAGTTCTTAATATTATTAATTAAGGATTTAATTTTTGGAAATTAAATTAAGAGAGAGAATTATTTCTAAAGTGTTTAGAAAAAGGATTAATAATTAAAAGGTGTTTTAATTATTAATGAGAATAATAAATGGGATAATAATAATATTATTTATGGGAAAATTTCAGCTGAAAATTTTGCCTATAAATATACTATTATAGACCCTATTTTTATTCGAACCCCAAAACCCCAAAACCCAAAAAGTTTGGAAAACCCAATTCTCTCCACCTCCTTCCTCCTCCTTAACATCGTTTTTCTTGGTGGATACCTGTGGAGTGCTTCACACTTGAGGAGCAACTGCTAAGGATCTCTGATCGTTGTCTCCGAATTATTTTAAAGGTTAGATTCGATCCCTCGAATTTTTACCATGATTTATATGCTTTTATTTGGATTTTGTATGTGTAAAAGTGTTTTGCCATGCCCCCGCTGCGTTTAAAATCCAACAAATATGTGTAATATACACTAATCAACCCTAATCGGGGCTCAATCTCACTAATCGACCCTAAACGAGGCTAAGTTTAAAATCCTAAAAATTTCAAAAAAAAACTAATTTTTCCAATTTTTTCAAAAACTTTGAAGGAGGGTCACCGGAAAAACCTCAAGGAGGCCCTGGACCAACCTCCCAAAAGGTCCTGGTCGGTCAGAGCCTCCCACATGGAGGACTCAGCCCCTCCTGGTCGGTTGGGGGTGAGCCTCTAGTTGACCAGAAGGTGAATGTCCTGTAAATTTTATTATTTTATTATTTTTTTGCACGAGGTTCTACTAGGACCTAAGCCCTCCATGTGGAGGACTCGACTCCTCTTGCTCTTGATCGGCCATGGAGCCACCTCCATGGCGGTCCTGGTCGGCCAGGTCATGGAGCATCTCACAACTTTTCTGTTCTGGCTCTCGTGAACGCCCTATACTCATTTTAGCGAATGTTCTGCTCTTATTCTAGTGAACGTTATGTTCTTGTTCTAGTGAATGTTATGTTCTTCATGAAACTTATTTTTGTGGACGTTCTAGTCTTCACGAAACCTATTTTCATGGACGTTTTGGCCTCCGGGAAACTTGTTCCGGTGGACGTTCTAGTCTTCACGAAACTTGTTATCGTTGGGAGCCTGATCTTCCATTTTTTTTTTAAAGAAATTTCCTAGGAGGGTTACCAGAAATCCTTCAGGAGGCCATGGACCAACCTTACAGGAGGTTTTAGTCAGCCCTAAGCCCTCCATATGGAGGACTCGGCCCCTCCTGCTCTTGGTCGGCCATGGAGCCACCTCCATGGTGGTCCTAATCGTCCGGAAGATGAACGTTCTCTGAACTTTTCTGTATTCGTCCCGATGAACGTTCTGAGCTTGTCATGGTGAAAGCCATACTCTTTTTTGGTGGACATTGTACTCTTTTTCTAGTGAATGTTCTGCTCTTGTTCTCGTGAACATCCTACTCTTCATGAAACTTGCTTCTTAGAATGTTCCCGTAATCGAGTTGTGGCTATAGATGGCCATCAATGTTGGATTAAGAGCTTGATCTTGGTCTAATATTCATGGTTTTCACTAATATTTGTAATTAGTGTAATTAAATGCAGAATTAAGACTAACAACTTATGTTTAGCCTTCATTAGGCTTTTCTTGGAGGACTGATATGATAAGAGACGTTCGGCGTCGCTTTGTTCGTTTATTATGTCCTTTCTTCTAATTTCTTTAATTATTTTTCCTACCATTTTTCGGTCTTTTTTCAAGAGATACCTGCTAGCGCGAACCAGGTAGAGTTGTGACCTGCTGTAGCAGGTAACTTTTTTGCTATAAAAGACGATGAGGAGTGCTCATTTTCATTCACACTTTCATTTTTCAACTCCTCTCAAATTCTTTCAAGTTTTAGAAGCTCTCAACTTCTCAAGGTTTTCAAGATGTCTCAAGGTCCTAGAAATCCCTCCATCTCGGCTAAGGAAGCCATGCACAAGAGAGAAACAATCCGATCACTGAAAGGTATAACTTTCGTTTCTCCCTATTCCCTTAACCGTCGTTCCAATAGTTGAAAGAGCATGCTTGATGAGCAGGCAGACGAGTATCCGAGCACCATTCACTTTGATGCATTCTAGCACAAGAGCGTGCTCGATGATGTGGACGAGATTCGGTCAAGTTACCCCTGTCCTGACTGTGTAGAGGTTTGCACGGCCAAGTCCAATGAGAGGACTTACAACCTGAGTTCCAACAGATTGTATGTGTATATGAAACTTTGAAATATGGGCTAAGGTTTCCACTACACCCTTCCATTCTGAGTCTCCTTGTTGAGTTAAAATTTCACCCGTGTCAGCTTTAACCAAACGAGTGGACTTTCATCATTGTTTTCATCATGAGGTGTAACGACCCTTATATTCCACTGAGTGTCTCAATGTTTTAAAGTATTTTCATGTTGAAGGCATCTTTTTCCTCTAGTCCCGGCTAAGTTCTTCTACAACACAGGCCCTGTATTCCTTACATTGTGAACACGCACACTCTCCACGGCTCTATTTACTGGTGGAATAAAAAGTTTGTGGTCTTGTAGTGAAAGGCGGGTGACTGGGGTGTCTACTTTAGACGTGATTTCAATTGTCCAGTAGACAGTGCTCACTACATCCTCCACCTCACAGATGCTGAGCTCTATGATCGTGATCGCCTTTTTGATGATAAAATGGAAGAACTTCATATTGGGAGTTTGTTAAGGAGACAAATCTCGTCATGGCTGGAATTAGAAGCCTCTCTAGAGAGGGTATTAATTTTTATTCTATCTCAAACTTGTTTAAGTTTGTTCTTATGTCCATATTTCCTTTGTTTTGTTTCAGCTGCTGAGGCCTTGGATGCTCAGACTAATAAAAGTGACATGATTATGGGAAGGATGCCCAGGGAAGCTACCAAGTTGGTTAATCGCATTCCCAAAGTCTCGACATTCCTTGAGGCCTCCGACTCTGGAAATAAAAAAGGTCAAGGATTTGGATGGAAATGTGAAGATCCCATTCGAACCTTCGTGGGGCATATCCACCAATAACTCGGTGTTCGAAAGTCCGGCCATCTCTCTTGAATGGTCCAAGAATTGCATCACTCCCCCAAACCTTTTTCACAACTCATCGGGTGAGAAACTTCTCGAGGCCGTGGTGTTAGGAGCTCATACCTTGTATCAAGTACTCTCAACTTGTAAAACGTTTCGTTCAAGTGTACTTCTTTTAGTGAATTTTTTTCAGAATTCACAGGATGGTCATAGGAAATCCTCCAAGAGGCCCTGGGCCAACCTTCCAGGAGGTTCTTATCGTCCTAAAGGCCTCCATGTGGAGTACTCGGCCCATCCTGGTCTTGGTCGGCCGGGATTAGAACTTCGTAAAGGTCCTGGACGGATGAGACTCTGTGTGTTGGGGACTCGGCCCTCTTGAGTCTTGCTCGATCTTAGTATTTTACCCATGTTCCCCTTGGAGTTAGCTTGTTTATGACTTCCCTTTTTTATTTTCTTTTCTAGGTCAATGCCTAATTTGTTGCATCTTCTACACAAAGCATCAAGATGAGGAGTGACTACGTGTAACACCCCCAAATCCGGGGTCGGGGATTCGGGTTGTCACGAGTTCCATTTCCCTCATCAATACTTAATCTTAACAGTCAACCAACTACTGCGTACTGTGACCCCACAATATACACACACACACCACAAGTTATAGTCTCGGAGATGAATACCAAAAATAACACAAGCCATTTTATTCCACAATTATAAGCCATTATACCTTAAAAGGGTTTCTGAATAAATTTACATATTCTTTGCCATTATTACAATTCATAAGTATACATAAGTCTGATACATCAAAAGTTGAAAGCCTAGCCTATTGCTAGTTCCTACCTCTGCTACAACGGCATCAACGCCTACAGGAAACTGCGGAACGTTTCCTATCCGCTCACGAATTGGGAGCTTGGTCCTGTTCATCTTGTCTATCTGTTGTTGTGTGATGAAAGAAGAAAGCAAGGGTGAGCAACAAGCCCACCAAAATAATATGTATAATGATTTACAATATGTGAGCATCCTCATAGTACTCATGAAAGTCTTAGTCAAGTAAAAAATGAACCAAGTTTGATATCTTAACGCGACCAATTCGCAAAATATTCAGTATATATGTACATATACTTTTCAAAATCTTGGAATCCTCTTCCATACATAATAAACACAGAGTTCCAGTTTATAACTGTATAAAAATAACGTTGCAAGGTGATCTCATATATCTAACCTTGTCTCAACGTTTTTGTGAAAATCTTTGTCATGCATAAGATAATCATTAACCAGATATAAGTTGAAAAGATGAAGTTACAAGATACTCCAATATACTTATATCTTTTCCGAATACTACTTGAACTACCACCGTTCAAGGTAAAATCAGTTTCAAAAGTTCATCACATAGATGAGACTACAAGATAAGACTTGAATAGATTCAATCTTTGAAATATCATTCAAAAGAAATAAAGTTACGAGATACTTCATTTAAGTCCCAATATATATACCTATATATATATATCTCATACATGCCCTGAAAAGATCTCTATTATGAAAAGTATAAATAGAGTTATCATATCCAATGAATTTGGAAAGAAGAGAATTTTGGCATAAACCTGATATCTTGCTGATCAGGCAAAGATACCAATAAGTAACCTTTTCTACTAGTAGATGGATGAATCCCCCACCGGTCATCACCCTGGCCGCATTAGGACCTTGTGCTGGACCGCCACCCGGCCTCTTACGCGTTGATGGACTGCCACCCAGCCACTTACACTGTGATAGACCGTACCCCGGCCTATCGCTTATGCCGACTCAATTAGATGGACTTACTTCCCGAACGTTGGGTAAGTAATCAATTTATTTATCAAAACAGTAACCTCGTTGCGAATATAAAATACACCACAGAGCCGGATCCCTTAGATTTTTTAGCGAGTATTCAAGTCCCCTTCAAAAAGGAAGATCTTAAATTTGAAAACGAGTTTTGGGATCCGCTCTAACTTTTAAAATCATTTTGAAGACTCAAAAACATTTTTAAGAATGTTTGGAGTAATGCTGATTTAATAAAATAAATCAGTCCCGATATATTAGAAATTATCTGAATATTATTATTTAAATAATATTCCCATAAAGATAATCTTTATAAAAATAATTGAAGTAAAAGTTTTAAAAACTCATACTTGAAATGAATAATAAATAACCAAAGATATACTTATACGAAAGTACGATCTTTATTTGATTAATCGAAAATAAGTTTGAAATATCGAAACATTACTCTTTAATAAAATAAAGAATATTACTTAATGAATAAGCGGAGTCATAAGTCCTCGAATGAATATTCAAAATAATATTCATTAAATAAAATAAACGGAGTCATAAGTCCTCGAATGAATATTCAAAATAATATTCATTAAATAAAATAAACGGGGTCATGAGTCCTCAAATGAATATTCAAAATAATATTCATTAAATAAAATAAAGTTATCGAATAAACCTTATTCGATTAATAGTTTTGAAAACTATATATATATATAAATATATATATATATATATTATACTCGGGAACATCGACTCCCGGTTTAGCAATATGTTCACCTTTGGGTCCCCTATACTAAGGGTATACGCAACTACTACTTATCTCTAGCATAGGTATTATGCAACTTATAAGCAATCGAATAAACAATTAGATATCATGATTACGAATCAAACATGCATATATACCATATCAGCATGCTCCAATATATCGCAAGATTTTCTAATAACAATCATGCACTTATCACAAGATAATACATATATATATATACATACATCACAACAACAGTATAACGGGTAGAAAACTTGCCTGAGTGTCCCCGGATAGACTTAAGCTTAGAGTGATTCCGATAACCTATGAACAACAACATAGGTCAGAACTAAACCCCGGTCGCTTAAGAAACTAGACTTTAACCAATTGAACCCTAACGTTCGCTTATGGTCACTTCTACGCTTAACGAATCACATAAGTCGTTCGAGTACCCTCGGCTCCACCATTTTTAATAAATTAATCATTAAGAATTTTAAGGCAATTCTTTTGCGAGTACTCTACCAACTGCCTAATACACTTTAAATAATTGTTTCATACTCCAATTAGTCATTTAAGGGCCTTAACCAAGGTTTCAGAGTAAGGCGAGGGGTAATGATTCGTTCGCGAAACACTGTTACTTAAAACGGTCGTTTCTCCTAAACCGTACATCGGATTCAAGCGAACCACATATCAAAACGAAGCTCGTAACATGAAATATCTAAACATAGCAATGGTCAGAATCTAACAGTGAGTTCACGGGTGCTAAAGTTAAGAACAAAAACAGTCTAAGGTAAATCGGGCATTACGACGGCTATGTTTACGCGATTACCAAATTTTATACCACTCCAATCAATGCACAATTCAACCCACAATCAACATTACAACCAAAATCCCTCCAAACCTCACCACATCAGTCCATTACTTCATGTTTTATCCAACTCATTCAATCACAACAAAAGCTACTAACCATACTAAGGTTCATTAACTAATAACCAAGATTTAACCATCAAAATCTCTACAAACTCAACCAAACTTTAAACAAACAAGCATCATGCTTCTCATATACTATATCAATCATAACCATTCCTAAATACTCAAAACTAAAGCTAGGGTTTGGAGTTTATACCTTCTTGAAGCTTTTAATCAATGAAAGATCCTTGGAATGCCCATGGAAGCCTTGATCTATGCTTAAGCTACCTTGACCTTACAAATAAAATCAAGAATCAAAAATTAGTTCTTGAAAGTTACTATTCACCCTAAACTAAATGATTTATTTGAGCTATCAAACCTTGGATTCAAGCACTCAAACTACTTGCTCTTTTTAGTTATGAAATATAGAATCCAAGGAAACAAACCTCTTGAATTATGATTGAGTGGAGCTTGGGTTTGGAAATTTTTCTTCTTGTTTTTCTTCAAAAACCGTGAGCAAGGAGATGGGGTTGGGGGGGGACGAAATGAATGTGTTTGCTTGGTTGCTTCCTTTTTGTTTGTTAATTAACCTTTTACCATGGTAAAAATTGTGTGGCTCACAATCAACCAACCAACCCTTCCCATTTGGTCATGCTTATGTCATCTACTTATGTCATCTTGTTACACTTGTCTTCCTCTTGTTGGTGTGATGACATCATCATCCACTAACCTCTTTGATTAACCCTTAATTACTTGACTAATGACCGCTTATCTATTATACGGTTCGCTAAACTTTCGTTCGCGTTTATCGTTCGAGGGATCATATCCGGGAGCTTATTATTTGGGTTCCCCTACCCTTTCTCAATATTTTATATTCCTTTTATAATCCCCTCTTATAATCCTTGAATTTAAATCCTTTTAATCATGTTACCTTATACTCAATTCTTTCGGTATATGGTGGATTTTCGAGAAAAATCAAAGTGTTCGAATTTGGATTCTGACGATCTTTACATACACTTATTTACTTTATGGAATACTAATACGATCTTAGAAATTTCATAACAGTACTCCTATATAGCGTGGTCTAATAATTTTCCTTAATCAGCATCATCAGCAAAAGTTACTATTCATCCGTGTTTCAAAAATTCCAAAAATTGGGGTTATTACAGTCTCCCCTCCTTAAAAGGATTCCGTCCCGGAATCGGATAGAAAATGAATAGGGATGCTCTCTTAGCATTGCACTTTTTAACTCTCAAGTAAATTTTCCCATATTGTGGTTCTACTACCAACTCTAACTAGTTTGATAACCCTTCTCCTAAGCACTTGTCCCTTTTCGATCTATAACCCTTCCTGATTGCTCCATATAGGTTACATCTGGTTGCATGTCTGTGCGCTCATATGCCCCTATTTGTCTGGCATCCGAATTACACTTCCTTAACATTGTTACGTGGAACACGTTATGAACTTGCTACATGTTCGGGGGTAGGGCTAGCTCATATACTAACTTCCCAATACGTCTTAATATATCCAAGGGTCCAACAACTCGTGTGCTTAGCTTTCCTTTCTTTCCGAACCTCATCCATCCTTTCCAAGGGAATACCTATAACAGCACTAGGTCCCCTACTTCCTATTCTTTGTCCTTTCGTGTCAAATCAACATACTTCTTATGTTCATCTTGGGCTACTACCAGTCGTCCTCTGATTAGATCTATTATATCCTTGGTCCTTTGGATTACTGCGGGTCCGAGCATCTTGCGCTCTATAACTTCATCCTAACATAAGGGAGATCGACATTGTCTTCCCTCAAGGATCTCATAAGGCGATATCTCGATACTGACATACGATCTATTATCGTAAGAAAACTCAATCCGTGCTAAGTGACCATTCCAAATTCTTTCAAGTCTATTGCACAGACTCTCATCATAGCTTCTAGCATTATAGCTTTTGCTTCTCAATACCCATTCTTTTCCAGTTCGTAGTCGTTACTATCTTCCGTACATAATACTATGTTGGTTACACTTTTGTTCGTTAGCGTTCTATAACCTTTTAATAACCACGTCAACCTTAGTATCACGAACGTGTTTCCATTCCGAATACCACCATAACTTTACTACTCCTTTTTCAGCTATTTCTATTTCCAAAGTTTGATCAATCATATAGAAGTAAAGGAATTTGTTGAGACATCACTATGATCATGAACACTTGTTCTATTGCATAGTTAGTACAGAAGGTGGCCAACCTTTAGTACTTGACAAGCAATTAAACAATATGTTGTATCCTACTAGGCTTCTATCACACAGATAGATAGTCATTCGGCAATACCTCCCCTTCTGGAAGGGTTGTTCTTCTCAGCTTATACAAAATTAAAAGGAGAGAAAAGAACGAATTGAAGAGAATTGTATATGAAAAAATACTGCTACAAATATCTGGCTTGGAATCTACCTCTGAACTATAGAGGTTTGTCATAGGAGAACAAAACATATGTGTATATATATCAACATCAAGTATTATAGCATCGTATTTCACGTGCCAACATATTTACTATTCCGTCCATCATTCCATGGATCCATGCTCTTGCTCGAGCTCATAAACACTCACTTTTGAAACTCCCTCAACATCAAAACTCGAATAAGGGATTTCATTCTAGACATCATTGTTACTAGAATTCTACGCTTGCACTACGACCTTCTTCGTATAGTAATACGACTCTCTATTCATAAGAGGGAATTAATATATAATATGTAAATACTCCACTAGGTAGTCGATCAATGATAACTTATATATCAACACGACCCCATTAGGGGTACTCAATCTCAACATCCATTCCAATACAACTCTCACGGCTGTAATCGGCTCATTACTCGCAGAGTCATTGTTGCATTACTATGGTCCACCACTAACCTACTGTAGTCATTCATTTTTTATGAAATCTTAATAGCTAACCATACGGAGTCCATACATGTCGTATCGAATTCTTTTAAGGAGGTAACATAATCACCATTCCATGATTCATGAAGAACACACCTGAACTTGGCGTACATATGACATGAAGCAGATAAAATTCCAGAAGAGTTTCAATAAAAGCAACGATAGCAGGTTAATACCATTATTAACCATATGTCTTTATTAGGAGACATGAAGCTCAAAGGTTCATTTAGTCCTTTCGTAACATGGTCCTGGCTTATCTCAAGATATGACCTAATAAGATAGATAGCCCGCTCACGGCGATTTCATAAATTAAATCTTTACCAAACTACTATCACGGTTGAGTATCGCACAATCATCAGAAGGAATGTCAATCTTTCAAACCATAATACAATCTTCACGGCTTTAACCATTATCACTGTATTCCTCCGGCACGAGCGTCGATAATTGTCTTCTTACACTTAAAGTGTCGGCCACCTCTTTGGCCTTTCATGATAGTAATATTTCCTTACAATCAATGTCATTTTAACCAACTTCACTAAATTTTCTACCTCATTTCAAATCACTACTTATGTGAAAACGCTTTTCTTAAGTCCTTGTGATAAAAAAAATAACCATTTTTCCATAAGTCACTACCTTAGTCTTTAAATGTAAACATTATCATGGCTGACTCTCGATCGTACTTAGGACGTCTTTTATCTTGCGCCCTTCTTGCTTTAAAAATTCTGACCTTCATTGGTTCAATCTATACTTCTTATGGTTTAACACGTGCCCACCTGTCATTATTATAATTAAGCCATTTTTCCTTTATCAAATTTCTATTCTTGAGAACTTCGAATATTACCTTTCTCCTTATAAAACCTCTAAGGCTATCCTTAAATCATTCCTTATGTATTCCCTAGATACAGGGCATATCAAAATATCATTTACTAATACTAGAACCATTTTTTATACACTTCTGAAAAATTTCTCCACTGATCCTTAAAGGTTGTTGTTACTTTAATCCTTTCCAATTCATACTGTCAAAACTCATACTGTCCCTATTAAGGGTGAAATGCCAACCTTCATGCATTCCCCTATGGTTCATCTCAAGTTATCGAAGTTATATCCTTAATTCCACCTTTAAAAAGGTACTTGCATCCTTCCATGGATAAATCATGTCATATATCCTTGATAGATTATCTTATTCAATCATTCCCACCACCCAGATAGTCTATACCAATTTCACAATAGCATCCTTATTCAAACTGAGGTCAACCCATATGGCCTTCAAAAGATAACAATGGTTACCCGCTTTTCTTTCCTAATTTGGTAATGACAACAGGGATGTTCTGGAAGATATTGGTCGTGTTCAACGTGAACTTCTTCTTAATAATTCCTCATTTACTTTTGTTGTTTATCTCAACAGTCATCTCAATGTTGGCATATCTTTCATACCCGGCATCTCCCTTTTTGGGTATCATGCCACCGGTCTTACACTTCACATTCTTGAAGGTCACTTCCTTCATCTAATTTTCCTAATTTCTTACTTTCTTGTCTCCTCAGTCTATCCGCGTCTCATTATTTATCCTTCGAACTATCTCAAGGTTTCCTCGAATCCTCCCAACTTACAGGGGATAAAATATATGCATCTCTTACGCCTTCAACCATCAACTTTAACTTATGGTGAATCACCCTCATCCTGATGAATACATACTTTTCTATTTCTGTTGCTACAAGTCTTTAGGGTTTCCTCATACCCAACTCCCTTATAATTCCTCAAACTCTATTGTATTTATTTTCCTTTCCACTTCAGTTTCTTTTTATTTTCTTTTCTATTACAATCATTTCATGAACCCACTACTCATTGACTTCAAACATCACGTCGTTCTGGGATTCTTGTCATCAGAACGAATCTTGACAACTTTTACAACTTAGCTTCATAATTAATCATACTCGTCCGCCTTTGTTCTGGCTCTAAAGCTTTTACACTATCTCCATAACCTTGGGAATTACTTTCCCGAAAACAATTGACTGAACTTTAATCAGTTTATTCGAACCTCTAGCTCTGTGCCTTTCTTGGCCTTTCACCAGCGGGTGGCCTCTCTCTTAGGAGGGTAAGTGACAAAAAAAGTCTTTTGTGATTCGTCCATCATTTAGAATCTCAAATGATTCCTATATTTCCTTTAGCCGGGCTCTCGCCTCTACTGGATTCGCTTGTTCCTTGGAATTCTGAGAGCTTAGCGACTTAAAGGTCCTGAAAGAATTTCCCACCGCACTATCTCCTCAGGGTGGTGGTTGGGGATAATAGTCTAAGTTCTTTTTAGACAGGTCCATGAATTGCCGTATAGGAGTACCGTCTCGGGTCTCCTTTCCTTACTCAACTTTCTGTTTCCTTAGTATGAAATATTTCATCCTCCTCCCATACTTGGGGTTATCTTATACGTTAAAATCCTTGTTTTCCACTTCATTATGTTATGGGCTCCTTCTTTCTTAATGGCAACCTCCCTGAATATCACATTCGGGGTTTGCCCTAAATCTTATTCCTCGAGCTATGGATTTCATCTAAGATCCAGTCCTTAAGCTCTTAAATATTTGGAACCCAAATTCTGTAGGAATACCTCATTATTCCCTTATTATCTTTCTTGGTATTAATCTCTTCTCCAGTCATTGACTCTCTGCCTTCATTCATCACTTTTCCTTGGCACAATATGATCTTTTTCGATAATTCGGGATGTATTGCAATCTCAAACAGCATTTCGGTACCGCCTCCGGTTACCTTCACTTCTATTTCAATTTTCTCAAAATCTCTTATCAACTCTCCCAAAGACATTTTCATCTTGAGTCTCTCCTTTATACTAAGGGCATTAGCCACCATTTTGGCTTTCCCTGGATGATAAAGAATCTCATAATCGTAATCCTTGATTAGCTCTAACCACCTACTCTGGCGCATGTTGAGCTCTTTCTGCGTGAAAATGCACTAGAGCACTTATGGCTTGTGTAAATCTCGCACTTCTCTCCATACAAGTAGTGCCTCCAATCTTTAGGGTAAAACTATTGCCACGAGCCCAAGCTCATGGGTGGGGATATCTAATTTTATATTCCCTTAATTATCTTGACGCGTATGCGATTACCTTCCTGTGCTGTATAAGAAGCACCCTAATTCCTTATGTGAAGCGTCACTACACATCACAACATCTCATTTTCCATCCGACAACGCCAACATAGGGGTCGTTACCAATCTTTGCTTCAGTTCTTAAAAGCTATTCTCGCATTTCTCTGTCCATTCGAACTTCTCAGTCTTACGAGTAAGCCGCGTTAAAGAGGCTACTATCTTTACAAACTTGAACGAACCGCTGGTAGTGACCGGCCAATCCTACCTCTAGTAGTCGCCCTAACCATGGTTATCAATTTCTCAGTGGTCCTTTATTCATTCTTGTCAGGATCCTCCACGGGATCCTCCTTAGCAACAATCCCTTCTAGGATAACATCCTCAACCGCTACATCCTCAATATGAACATCATCCGGTCCCTTGTTAGGACGCTCTATCGGATCCACAATCTGATCTCCAATAAGTAATAAAACACCATCACACTGTTGCTCCTCAACCTCAGGGTTCAGAGTCCCACTACCTTTTACGATAACGAACTACGCTTCTATCACGATATTTATAAGGGTTCCCATAAGTGTTTTAACTGTCAGTACTACGTTAGGTAGTCCGACTATGAACTTGGCAAGAGTCCTTATTATCTTAGTGAACTTATTATCTTAACGTCACATCATCTCTGAGGTTTATAACGCTTGGCTCTGATACCATTTCTGTAACACCCCCAAATCCGGGGTCGGGGATTCGGGTTGTCACGAGTTCCATTTCCCTCATCAATACTAAATCTTAACAGTCAACCAACTACTCCGTACTGTGACCCCACAATATACACACACACACCACAAGTTATAGTCTCAGGGATGAATACCAAAAATAACACAAGTCATTTTATTCCACAATTATAAGCCATTATACCTTAAAAGGGGTTCTGAATAAATTTACATATTCTTTGCCATTATTACAATTCATAAGTATACATAAGTCTGGTACATCAAAAGTTGAAAGCCTAGCCTATTGGTAGTTCCTACCTCAGCTACAACGGCATCAACGCATACAGGAAACTGCGGAACATTTCCTATCCGCTCACGAATTGGGAGCTTGGTCCTGTTCATCTTGTCTATCTGTTGTTGTGTGATGAAAGAAGAAAGCAAGGGTGAGCAACAAGCCCACCAAAATAATATATATAATGATTTACAATATGTGAGCATCCTTATAGTACTCATGAAAGTCTTGGTCAAGTAAAAAATGAACCAAGTTTGATATCTTAACGCGACCAAGTCGCAAAATATTCAGTATATATGTACATATACTTTTCAAAATCTTGGAAGTCCTCTTCCATGCATAATAAACACAGAGTTCCAGTTAATATTTGTATAAAAATATCGTTGCAAGGTGATCTCATATATCTAACCTTATCTCAACGTTTTTGTGAAAATCTTTGTCATGCATAAGATAATCATTAACCAGATATAAGTTGAAAAGATGAAGTTACAAGATACTCCAATATACTTATATGTTTTCCGAATACTACTTGAACTACCACCGTTCAAGGTATAATCAGTTTCAAAAGTTCATCACATAGATGAGAGTACAAGATAAGACTTGAATAGATTCAATCTTTGAAATATCATTTAAAAGAAATGAAGTTACGAGATACTTCATTTAAGTCCCAATATATATACCTATATATATATATATCTCATACATTCCCTGAAAACCTCTATTATGAAAAGTATACACAGAGTTGTCATATCCAATGAATTTGGAAAGAAGAGAATTTTGGCATAAACCTGATATCTTGCTGATCAGGCAAAGATACCAATAAGTAACCTTTTCTACTAGTAGATGGATGAATCCCCCACCGGTCATCACCCTGGCTGCATTAGGACCTTATGCTGGACCGCCACCCGGCCTCTTACGCGTTGATGGACTGCCACCCAGCCACTTACACTTTGATAGACCGTACCCCGGCCTGTCGCTTATGCCGACTCAATTAGATGGACTTACTTCCCGAATGTTAGGTAAGAAATCAATTCATTTATCAAAATAGCAACCTCGTTGCGAATATAAAATACACCACAGAGCCGGATCCCTTAGATTTTTTAGCGAGTATTCAAGTCCCCTTCAAAAAGGAAGATCTTAAATTTGAAAACGAGTTTTGGGATCCGCTCTAACTTTTAAAATCATTTTGAAGACTCGAAAACATTTTTAAGAATGTTTGGAGTAATGCTGATTTAATAAAATAAATCAGTCCCGATATATTAGAAATTATCTGAATATTATTATTTAAATAATATTCCCATAAAGATAATCTTTATAAAAATAATTGAAGTAAAAGTTTTAAAAACTCATACTTGAAATGAATAATAAATAACCAAAGATATACTTATACGAAAGTACGATCTTTATTTGAATAATCGAAAATAAGTTTGAAATATCGAAACATTACTCTTTAATAAAATAAAGAATATTACTTAATGAATAAGCGGAGTCATAAGTCCTCGAATGAATATTCAAAATAATATTCATTAAATAAAATAAACGGAGTCATAAGTCCTCGAATGAATATTCAAAATAATATTCATTAAATAAAATAAACGGAGTCATGAGTCTTCGAATGAATATTCAAAATAATATTCATTAAATAAAATAAAGTTATTGAATAAACCTTATTCGATTAATAGTTTTGAAAACTATATATATATATATGTATAAATAAATAAATATATATATATATATATATTATACTCGGGAACATCGATTCCCGGTTTAGCAATATGTTCACCTTTGGGTCCCCTATACTAAGGGTATACGCAACTACTGCTTATCTCTAGCATAGGTATTATGCAACTTATAAGCAATCGAATCAACAATTAGATATCAAGATTACGAAACAGACATACATATATACCATATCAGCATGCTCCAATATATCGCAAGATTCGCTAATAACAATCATGCACTTATCACAAGATAATGCATATACATATATACATCACAACAACAGTATAACGGGTAGAAAACTTGTCTGAGTGTTTTCTCGGATAGACTTAAGCTTAGAGTGGGTCCGATAACCTATGAACAACAACATAAGTCGGAATTAAACCCCGGTCGCTTAAGAAACTAGACTTTAACCAATTGAACCCTAACGTTCGCTTATGGTCACTTCTACGCTTAACGAATCACAAAAGTGTTTCGAGTACCCTCGGCTCCACCTTTTTTAATAAATTAATCATTAAGAATTTTAAGGTGATTCTTTCGCGAGTACTCTACCAACTGCCTAATACACTTTACATAATTGTTTCATACTCCAATTAGTCATTTAAGGGCCTTAACCAAGGTTTCAAAGTAAGGCAAGGGGTAATGATTCGTTCGCGAAACACCGTTACTTAAAACGCTCGTTTCTCCTAAACCGTACATCAGATTCAAGCGAACCACATATCAAAACGAAGCTCGTAACATGAACTATCTAATGGTCAGAATCTAACAGTGAATTCACGGGTCCTGAAGTTAAGAACAAAAACAGTCTAAGGTAAATCGGGCATTACGATGGCTATGTTTACGCGATTACCAAATTTTATACCACTCCAATCAATCCACAATTCAACCCACAATCAAGATTACAACCAAAATCCCTCCAAACCTCACCACATCAGTCCATTACTTCATGTTTTATCGAACTCATTCAATCACAACAAAAGCTACTAACCATACTAAGGTTCATTAACTAATAACCAAGATTCAACCATCAAAATCTCTACAAACTCAACCAAACTTTAAACAAATAAGCATCATGCTTCTCATGTACTATATCAATCATAACCATTCCTAAATACTCAAAACTAAAGCTAAGGTTTAGAGTTTATACCTTCTTGAAGGTTTTAATCAATGAAAGATCCTTGGAATGCCCATGGAAGCCTTGATCTATGCTTAAGCTACCTTGACCTTACAAATAAAATCAAGAATCAAAAATTTGTTTTTGAAAGTTACTATTCACCCTAAACTAAATGATTTATTTGAGCTATCAAACCTTGGATTCAAGCACTCAAACTACTTGCTCTTCTTAGTTATGAAATATAGAATCCAAGGAAACAAACCTCTTGAATTATGATTAAGTGGAGCTTGGGTTTGGAAATTTTTCTTCTTGTTTTTATTCAAAAACCGTGAGCAAGGAGATGGGGGGGGAGAAATGAATGTGTTTGCTTGGTTGCTTCCTTTTTGTTTGTTAATTAACCTTTTACCATGGTAAAAATTGTGTGGGTCACAATCAACCAACCAACCCTTCCCATTTGGTCAAGCTTATGTCATCTACTTATGTCATCTTGTTACACTTGTCTTCCTCTTGTTGGTGTGATGACATCATCATCCACTAACCTCTTTGATTTACCCTTAATTACTTGACTAATGAACGCTTATCTGTTATACGGTTCGCTTAACTTTCGTTCACGTTTATCGTTCGAGGGATCATATCCGGGATCTTATTATTTGGGTTCCCCTACCCTTTCTCAATATTTTATATTCCTTTTATAATCCCCTCTTATAATCCTTGAATTTAAATCTTTTAAATCATGTTACCTTATACTCAATTCTTTCGGTATCTGGTGGATTTTCGGGAAAAATCAAAGTGTTCGAATTTGGATTCTGACGATCTTTACATACACTTATTTACTTTATGGAATACTAATATGATCTTAGAATTTTCATAACAGTACTCCTATATAGCGTGGTCTAATAATTTTACTTAATCAGCATCATCAGCAAAAGTTACTATTCATCCGTGTTTCAAAAATTCCAAAAATTGGGGTTATTACACTACATAGCACTGTAAACCTCCATAACAAGATGAAGATCTCTTCGGACGAGTGGGAGTCTAAGGCACATCAAGCAGAGGATAAAGCCTCTCTCCTGGAGAAGAAGCATACTAAGGAGATGAAGAGAAGGAAGATGGAGTGGAAAAATCTTGTGAATGTGTATCATGGATCCAAAGAGTTTTTCCAGATGATGGACGATCATGATGATCATATGTGCCCTGTGAACCTGGCTATAGGATGGCAAATAGGAGTCAAGGATGTCTATGGCATGTATGCAGATCTGGTTGTTATGAGCTTTTTCACTTGCTCTTGGGAAGTTCCCGTGATGGATCTACCTAGACAGGCCTCCAGGTCCGTACCCAAGACCTCCTGCTAGCAGTCCCTATCCAGTTCGAGCCGTGGGGGTTCTAGTTCAAAAGGCAAAACTCCTTCAGGAAGCCCTAGATCCAAGGTGGCCCTCTACTGGAAGATCGGGGAGTCATTTCCAGGAGTAGCAGCTCTTTCTACGAGACTAGTTCAGATAATGATGGTGAAGAAGAGGAGGACGAGGTCATTCAGGAAGAAGGGAACGAGCAGGAGGATGAGGAGGATTCTTCAGATGAGTGATTGTGATAGTCTTGCATGGCTTTAGATGCCACATGTGGCTTTTTATTCAGAACTTTATTTATTTGAACTCTCATGTTTTGTAACCTATTTGTCTTTCGGGACTAATTTGTGATCCTTTAGGATCTTATCTATGCATCATTTGGTTTGATTTCATACTTGTCTTTTATTTTCGGCATTTGGTCCTTCGGGACTTGCATTCTTTAGATGCTCGTACTTAAATAAAATGGTAGAAAAGATGATAGAAATAAACTTGCATAAATAGATAGTATTTTTAAAAAATGGGTTTAACCTTTACATAAGATGGTTTCGTTGACCTTATTTATATATCTATTACTAAGTACTAGGAACATGTTATGAACGTCCTAAACATAATAAACCTTCAGGTTTAAAGCATGCCAAGTGCGGGGCTATTCATCATCGTTAAGGTCTCTAACGCATATGATCCTCGTCCTAATGTCTTTCTGACCTTATAAGGTACTTCTCAGTTAGGAGAAAGTTTTCCTCTCTCCCCGACTCCTGACGTCTCAATCTTCCTTAAGACCAAGTCTCCTTGCTAAAAGAACCTTTACTTAACCCTTCTATTGTAATAGAGGGAGGCTCTTCATTGATGCTCTGCAGTGCGGGTATTGGCCTCATCTCTAACCTCGTCAATGAGATCGAGAGCAAGCCTCGTGCCTTCTTCATTAGTTTCTGGTTCATAAGCTTCAACCCTAGGCGATCCATGGATAATTTCTAGGGAACTACAACTTTGGCTCCATAAGTCAGCATGAACGAGGTAGCTTTAGTTCTCACTTTACAGGTGGTTCGATATGCCCAAAGTATAGGCAGTAACTCATCCGCCCAAGTGTTCCTCGAGCGTTCAAACATTTTATTTAGTTCATCGAAGATAATCCGGTTAGCAACTGCCCCCCAAGTGCTGTCCACAAATCCGCTCATCGGCTTCTTTAAATGCATCCTCTGCTTCAAAGGGTCTCAAGCACTTAAAGTATGTAAAACAAAAGACCTTTTGTACAAGAGGCCTTCAATCAACGAATATCTCAATGGTTTCACTAATAACTTGCGTGTCTACTGGGCATCGTTAGGGAACTACCCAGTCTGAAGGTGAGACTTGATTGGATCTATCCAACAACTCGCCATACCAATCGGTACTATCAAATTTATGACATGTATAGTAGGTGTCTTCAGTACCTAGAAGTAGATACTTCTCGGGTAGTTATCAATTTCAGATGAGGCGAACTTAGATAGGGCATCAGCTGTAATGTTATCCTCTTTTGGAACATGTTCAGCGTACCATTCATCAAACTGAGTTTGTATTCCCTTTACGACTCTCAACCTCTGTAATTGACCATTGTATCATCTTTGGCCTCAAACTCTCTATTGACTTGAGTAACCACAAGTCTAGAATCTGCACAAATCTTAAGGTTTTTGGCCCTTACGGCTCTAGCCAAGCCTAAGACGGCTATCAAAACTTCGTGATCTGCTTCGTTGTTCGTAGTTGGGAAGTCCAACTTCATAGCATACTTAATCATAAACCCTTCGGGGCTTTACAAGACTAGGCCTGCACCACTAAATTTTGTTTTGGACGCTCCATCAAAATAGAGAACCCAGTACTCTTTCAGAGTCGCACCTTCATCTTTTTCTTTCTCTTCTTCTTCTAGGGTTACTATCTCTTGCCCCCCCGACTTTTTGGTCGTCAATGGTGCATTCAACCAAAAAGTTGGCTAAGGCCTGAGCCTTAATGGCTATTCCAGGCTTGTATTTGATGTCAAATTCTTCTAACTCAATTTCCCATTTTATGAGTTGCCCACTTGCCTTCGGGCTGTGAAGAATGTTCCTCAAAGGTTGGTCCGTAAGGATTTCAATCTTGTGGGCCTAGAAGTATGGCCTTAAATTCCTCGAGGCTGTGATGAGGGAAAGTACGAACTTCTCTGTGGTGGATTAGTTCAACTCCGCTCCATGGAGTACCTTGCTCACATAATAAATAGGTGTGACGCCCTCCAAACCCGGGTCAGAAGTTTGAGGTTCATAACACAAATACATTATATAAATCCGTATATAAAATATTATAAGCAATGACCCTTCTTTACACAACCACGGATGACAACAGGTTAAAGTATGAAAACAAGCCACAACCTTAACTTTTTTAATATCTTTACCAAATCCCAACTAGTTTAACTTACAACTGATAGCGAAAGCATTCTTATAAGCTTAAATAACTCAAAACTAATCATAAAGCTCCTGCTAGCTTGATCCAACTCATCCTGGAATCCTAGATCGCACACTGGACTAGGAATCCTTGCTACCAACCATTTCCTTTTTAACTGTTGTATCACATAAAAGATTTGCAAGAGTGAGCTAACTAGCTCATCAAGTCTTAATAACAATAACTGAGATTAAACAACGAACAATTGAAATGATTTAGAGGAATCAAGTTCTTGTTAAACAATCATTAGAATTGGATATTCAATTAAATTTTAAAACCAAGGTTAGGCTGCTGATCAGTCACACACTAATCCCGAGCAAGACACACGACTCTGCTCTATAAACTGTATCCAAGGCACATATTGACCTCATAATTCGACCACAAATCTGGTTTGACCACGAATCTGGTCCACATAAAGAAAACTATCCAATTCTAAAATAACTCAATGTGATAAACATTTAAATTTTAATAAAATAGAATTATAATTAACATCGATAAGTCATTTGTTTCAGAGCATAATAAAATTCATGAGTATGACCAGGATATATCGAGGTATATATGAAGAATGACTTCAAGCCTGTAGAAGAACCAGGTATTAGGTGAACAATGGTTCAATGGTTACACAAGGTGTAGATCTTTGATGTTACAAGGTATTGTAGGGTATATAAGTTTCTATATGTTCGAGCAATTCTGTTTCAGTATTTGGTATATGGTGTATATGCATTTGTGGGGTAGTATCGTATTTGTGTTATTTAATATCTGGGTATTTGACAATCATTGGTTCACAATGAATAAGGCTTACAGTTCAAATATTAATGATATGATCATAGTTTAGGGTTAAGCAATTCAACTATCACATGTTAATATTGGATACAACTCAGGTATATTTAAAGCATTTGCAATGTAAAACATGAACATCACGATAAACTTGCAATATATCTCGAGAGGGTTAGAGAATACTTGACTTATCACAAATGATTCCAACTTCACTTGCAATCGGCTAACGATTCTATTCAACAACCACTTGGTTACTTTTTCTCTGCATCTCTTCTTCTCACCAATCACTTGCTTTCTTTTTGTACGTCGGTTCTATTTATTGATCACCTAATTTCCTTTTCTACGCCTTGTTTCCTCTTTTATGCATTATAAGTATCTATCAATATTAAATCTCATATTATTCTAATCGTCACATAGACGTCACAAGCTTTTATCTACCCTTCGTTTCGCCCAAATACGATTTACGGATTAAAAGTTATGACCGAAACAGTTAAACAGTAAACACATAGGTATATAACACATTTATCAGATAGCATATACTCCCTCAGTCCCTTCCAATTGTTTACATTTCTGAGGAAGTGTCCGACACGCATTTTAAGGTGTATAAAAAGTATAGTTATGTTACTTATTTTTACAATTTTCTTTTTCTGAATAAAAGTTAAATATTTTAATTTTGATTCAGAAAAATAAAATTGTAAAAAATTATTACAGAACTATACGTATTATGCACCTTAAAATACGTGTCGAACACTCTCTAAAAAATGTAAACAATTGAAATGGACGGAGGGAGTAGTACATAGCACGCAAGGTATTCGATAAAAATAATTTTTCAAAGAAGATTTGGGGTTAAAATAATTTTCCTGGTATTTAATACGAATTTTTAAACATTTTTCAGAATTAAAACAGGTAACAGAATCATTTTATAATTAAATAATAAGGTTCGAATACCCAAAACTGACTTTAAAATAATTATCGAGCCTTTAACATAATTTAGAATAATATTTTAAAGCTCGAAACTATTTTTCAGAATTTTTAAATCAAAATAAAAAATTAAATCTAATTAAATAATCAATTAAAATTAATTAATTAATAATTAACTTAATTAATCAAGTAATATTTAAATTAATTGACCAATTAAATAATTAATTATTAACTAAAATTAATTAATTAAATAATTCAGATTTATTTCAGAATTTATAAGTAATTAAAATGAATTTTGGGAATAAAAAATGAATTCTGGAAGTTAAATAATGAATTTTTAAATTATTAAAAAGATAAAATCACACAAACAGTTTTTAATTTTGAAATTAAGGAAAAACAAGATCGAAACCGGGTTTTTAATTGAACAAACGGGTCGGGAAGAACGGTTCTGGGTCGCGAAGAACCCAAAATTCGGTGAAGTATTCCGGCCACCGGAAAACTTTCCGGCCGACCTTGATCTTGATCAAATCGACAGCATTTGATAGCATTTTTCTTGATAATTCATTCAACACAACCTCAGCAACACAAAAATATCAACTATCAACACAAACAAAGTTCCCAGTGCAAAATTCGGCGAAAATCGCCATAAAAACCGGTGAACTCGAGGTTTTCCGACGATTCGATCCCGGAATCTTCCGAACTTCAAACCCATACCAATCAATCCTTTTTACACGATCTATTTAACGGTATCATCTAACTAAACTAATAACCCTTGAATCAAAAATACCTAATTTTAATTAAGAACATTCAAAGTTCTATAAATCCTAATTTTCTGAATTCGAGAATCAAATATTGATTTCTCAGTTATATGAAGCTCAATATCAGTCATATGATAATACCAAATTGACTATAATTTCATTATCTACAACATGCAACCATTAAAACACATCAACAACTTCAAAATAAAAAAAAACAATTTAACCTTAATTTAATTCGAATTTAAATAAATAATTATAAAATAACCCGTTGATTCTATAGGTATACGGATTGAAGAATTTGAATCTACTCGTCGATAGCTTCGATTCGACTACTTGCACGCCCAAATCGGAGTTCGATAACGCCTTCGAATCCTGTTTGATTATGAAGAACGCGATGAATATTCGTATTTTCTCGGGATAATTATAAGTTTTTACTGTTTATTTATGATCATCTGTACAAAATAAGATACTGTATTAGCTATTTATATTTACGGAATATTGGTACCCCGTTGGATCATACCGGATATAAAAATAAAATACTTAATCATTAAGTATTAACAAAACTGATCCAATTTGGTACCAATTTTAGGATAATTATCAAAACCAAGCTTTTGTAAATACAGTCTTGGTCGCAGCACTTTGGTTACACGAATTACGAGAAGATAATGTAATAGTTTAATCAAAATATCTCATTTCTCGAGAATAAGGGTTCTATCAATTTACCAAAATGAGTATTGTATCGAAAATTTTGCGTCGGGATCCGCACGGGTAAAACCGTACTCCAGATCGAAAAAGTCAAAATATAGAAAATGCTCGGAATAATCAAATTAGGTTAGGAAGGAGTTTTTCCAAGACTTCTGTGTTGTAAAAACGTAAAAATAGTTGAAGTCAGACAATCCCCGTTTATACAAAAAAAATTATAATTACTCGAAAAATAATTTATTAAATTCATAAATCATTTATAAAATCATATAGTAACATATAAATTAATAGAATAATATCAAAATTATCTATACTTTATTTTGGATATATAAAAATTAAATACTCAAATTTTACCATATTTAAACATCTAAACACATATACCAATTAACATATAATCACATAATAATCACATAATATTTATTTATTGACCAAAAAATAATTACACGTCATATCTCAGATATTACAACAGGCTTCTAGAGTTTTTGTTCTTTCTTTATCAGGACTGCACTCACGGCTTGTTCAAATACCGCAAGGTATAAGTAAAGGATGTCCTCCGGATTAGGTTTGGCCAACAACGGGGCCTCAATCATGTACTTCTTCTGCTGCTCGAAGGCCTCTTGGCTCTCAACTGTCCACTCAAAGTTATTCACCTTCTTGAGGGTTTTGAAAAAGGGCAGGCATTTGTCTCCAGACTTGGAGATAAGCCTCCTTAGAGCTGCGATTCTGAACATCCTTGATGGAGTGTGGTGCCTCCATGTCTAGGATGGCTTTGATCTTGTCAGGATTGGCCTTGATTCCCTTCTTCAAGACCATGTGACCCAAAAAATTTCCAGACCCAACACCAAAAGCACACTTGGCGGGGTTTAACATCATCTTGGGGTGTCTCAATACTTTAAATGTCTCTCTGAGGTGATTAATATGATCGGCCTTGGCTAGGCTTTTGAGTAACATGTCATTAACATAAACCTCCAAGGTCTTTTCAATTAGATGGGCAAATATCTTATTTACCAATTGATGTGTAAAATAATAAGAACTGTAAGCCCACAGTGTTTAGTTGTAGCAATTACAGGTCGATCCATAGAGTCTACGAATTTTCAAAATCATAACCGTTTAAATTAGGCGAATTAGACAAAGAGATTTGAGATGGGATTTTTTCAACCTAATTAGCAAATAACAAATAATATGGAAAACCTAGGAATCTAAATTCGTTAATCAATCACAATTAATATCAACTCGTCCTAAAATTAATTCTCTTTTCTTCACAAAAATAACGTATATCAATTAACGAGACAAACATATATTATGAAACTTGTTATCAAACAATAACCCATCAAAATTTCATGGAGCAAGCATAGGCTATGAAAAATATATTTAGTAGTAATAATATATCAAAATAACTTTGTCAATTAAACAATTAAACACCAAGAAAAATCATGAGAATCAAATAATATGAATGAGATAATATAAAAGTAATAAAATTAACTCCATCTTCATCCTAGGGAACAAATTTAGTTACACATGATGAAAAGATGAGAAAAACTAATAACTAACAAAATTTTAACTCTAGATTGGTGGTCTAGGTGTGGGTGTTTTAGGTGTGTAAAATACAAGATGGGAGATCCATATATATAAGGAAAATATGAGGGTTTGGGTCTTGAAATGTCAAATCCTGCTTACGATATATTTTCTTTTTTTCATTCTTCTTCTCCAATAACTATTCGAATTTCTTTATCTTCGAGTATTCTCCACCTCCTTGCCTATTTCACCTTTTCCTGCTGAAATTCTGATTTTATTTATTTTCCTACAAAACAAAGTAAAACAATTTATTTATTAATAGAATTACGAAAATAGACATAAAATAGGTATTAATAGAATTACGAAAATAGACATAAAATAGGTATTAATAGAATTACGAAAATAGACATAAAATAGGTATTAATAATAGAATGGGATTAAGTGTAATAACCCCAATTTTTGGAATTTTTGAAACCCTTATGAATAGTGATTTTGCCGATTATGCTGAATAAGAAAACTTTTCATACCACACTATGTAGGGGTTCTTTTATTGATCTTCTGAGATATTATTAGTACTCTATGTGGTATATAAGTGTATGTAAAGATCGTCAGAATCCAAATCCGAACACTTTGATTTTTCCCGAAAATCCACCAGATACCGAAAGAATTGAGTATAAGGTAACATGGTTAAAGGGATTTAAATTCAAGGATTATAAAAGAGGATCATTAAAGGATTATAAGATATTGAGAAAGATTTAGGGGAACCCAAGTAATAAGATCCCGGATGTGATCCCTCAAACAACGAAAGAGAACAGAGTTAAGCGAACCGTAAAGCAAATAAACGACATCAAACCTTAAGGGAAAGACATGTGGCTTGGAGGTGAGGTCATCCAAGTGATGTCATCACTTTATCAAAGCAATCTCCGCCAAGTATTCATTTCACAAACACCAAAATTAAAAGCAACCAAAACAAACTCATTTCTCTTCTTCCCCCATCTATTGCTCTCGGCTTTTCCATGAAAAGCAAAGGAAAAATTTCAAAAATCAAGCTACGCACCTTCATAATTCAAGAGGTTTGTTTCTTTAGCTTCCATAATTCATAACTTAGATGAGCCATAAGTTTAAGCTCAAGATTCCATGTTTAACATAGCTAATCAATTCATCAAAGTTCTTGGTGAATAGTGTTTTTCAAGAACTTGAAATTTTGTTCTTGAGTTTTTGTTTAGATTAAGCTTTGGTAAGGACTTTCAAGGGTGATTCCAAGCTCCTTAGTTACTCTCACTCACCAAGGAAGGTATAATCTCTTAACCTAGCATTGTTATTGAATATTAAATGCTTATTATGAGTAGGATAGTTCATGAGAAGCATGGTGATTGAATATGTAGAGATTAGTTGGTTTTGTGATGTTTTTGGAGTTGTAAATCTTGGTTATTAGTTAATGAACTTAAGAATAGTTTTAGTTCATGTTTGAGAATAATATAAATTGGAGAACTTGAGGTGTTGGGGCTGTTTTAGTAATGTATGGATGGAGTTTGGTTGTATGGTTGAATTGTGATTGAATTGTGGTTGATTTGGAGCTGGATAAAATTTGGTAATCGCGTAAACATAGCCGTCGTAATGTCCAATTTACTTTAGACTGTTTTTGTTCATAACATCAGGACTCGAGAACTCACTGTTAGATTTTGACCATTGCCATGATTAGATAGTTCATGTTACGAGCTTCGTTTTGATATGTGGTTCGTTTGAATCCGATGTACGGTTTAGGAGAAACGACCGTTTTAAGTAACGACATTTCGCGAACGAACTATTACCCCTCGCCTTACTTTGAAACCTTGTTTAAGGAATTTAAATGACTAATTGGGATATGAAACAATTATGTTAAGTGGATTAGGCAGTTGGTAAGGTACTCGCGAAAGAATCGCCTTAAAACTCTTAATGGTTAATTTATTAAAAATGGTGGAGCCGAGGGTACTCGAACGACTTAGGTGATTCGTTATGCGTAGGAGTGACCATAAACGAACGTTAGGGTTCAATCGGTTAAAGTCTAGTTTCTTAAGCGATCGGGGTTTAATTCCAACTTATGTTGTTGTTCATAGGTTATCGGACCCACTCTAAGTTTAAGTCTATCCGGGAGCACTCATGCAAGTTTTCTACCTGTTATACTGTTGTGGTGATGTATATATGTATATGCATTATCTTGTGATAGATGCATGTTGGTGAATTAGCAAATTTTGCGATATATTGAAGCATGCTGAGATGGTATATATATGCATGTCTGTTTTGTAATCTGGTTATCTATCTGTTGATTTCAATGCTTATAGTTGCATAATACCTATGCTAGAGATAAGCAGTAGTTGCGTATACCCTTAGCATAGGGGACCCAAAGGTGAACATTTTTCTAAATCGGGAGTCGATGTTCCCGAGTATAATATATATATATATACACATATTGATATAGTTTTCAAAACTATTAATCGAATAAGGTTTATTCGATAACTTTATTTTATTTATTTAATGAATATTATTTTGAATATTCATTCGAGGATTTATGACTCCGTTATTTTATTTAATGAATATTATTTTTGAATATTCATTCGAGGATTTATGACTCCGTTATTTTATTTAATGAATATTATTTTTGAATATTAATTTGAGGACTTATGACTCCGCTTATTTACTAAATATTATTCTTTATTTTATTAAAGAATAATGTTTCGATAATCAAACTTATTTTCGATTATTCAAATAAAGATAGTACTTTCGTATAAGTATATCTTTGGTTATTCGTTATTCATTTCAAGTATGAGTTTTTTTAAAAACTTCTACTTCAATTATTTTTATAAAGATTATCCTTTATGGGAATATTATTTAATAATAATATTCAGACATTATCTAATATATCGGGACTGATTTATTTCATTAAATCAGTATTACTCCAAACATTCTTAAAAATGTTTTCGAGTCTTCAAAATGATTTTTAAAAGTTAGAGCGGATCCCAAAACTCATTTTGATATTTAAGATCTTCCTTTCGAAGGGGATTTAAATACTCGCTCAAAACCTGAGGGATCCGGCTCAGTGGTGTATTTTACATTCGCAACGAGGTTGCTGTTTTGAGAAAAAATCTTGATTACTTGCCCATCGTTTGGGAAGTAAGTTCATCTATTTGAGTCGGCATAAGCAACATGGGCTCAGTGGGCGTCCATGAGAGTGTAAGTGGCTCAGTGGGAGTCCATCAAATGCGTAAGTGGCTGAGTGGCTGTCCAGCATAAGGTCCTATTGCGGCCAGGGTGATGACCAGTGGGGAATTCGTCCATCTACTAGTAGAAAAGGTTACTTATTGGTATCTTTGCCTGATCAGCAAGATATCAGGTTTATGCCAAGGTTTTCTCCTTTCCAAATTCATTGGATATTACAACTCTGTTTATAATTTTCCTAACAGAGGTTTTCAAGGAGTGTATGAAATGTATATATATAGGTGTGTATATATATATCAGGACTTAATGAAGTATCTCGTAACTTCATTATTTATAATGATGTTTCAAAGATGGAATCTATTCAAGTCTTATCTTGTAGTCTCATCAGTGTGATGAACTTTTGAAACTAATTATAACTTAAACGGTGGTAGTTCAAGTAGTATTCGGAAAAGATATAAGTATATTGGAGTATCTTGTAACTTCATCTTTTAAACTTATATCTAGTAAATGATTATCTTATGCATATCAAAGATTTTCATAAAAACATTGAGACAAGGTTAGATATATGAGATCACCTTGCAACGATATTTTTATACAGTTATAAACTGGAACTCTGTGTATATTATACATGTCAGAGGATTTCAAAGATTGTGAAAAGTATATATGTATGTATATACTGAATATTTTGCGACTTGGTCGCGTTAAGATATCAACTTGGTTCATTTTTTCTTAACCAAGACTTTCTTGAGTACTATGAGAATGCTCATATATTGTTAATTATTATACATATTATTTCGGTGGGCTTGTTGCTCACCCTTGCTTTCTTCTTTCATCACACAACAACAGATAGACAAGATGAACAGGATCAAGCTCCCAATTCGCGAGCGGATAGGAAACGTTCCGCAGTTTCCTGTAGGCGTTGATGCCGCCGTAGCTGAGGTAGGGACTACCAATAGGCTAGGTTTTCAACTATTGATGTACCAGACTTATGTATATTATGAATTGTAATAATGGCAAAGAATATGTAAATTTATTCAGAAACCCTTTTGAGGTGTAATGACTTATAATTGTGGAATAAAAAGACTTGTGTTATTTTTGGTATTTATCTCTGAGACTATAACTTGTGGTGTGTGTATATTGTGGGGTCACAGTACGCAGTAGTTGGTTGACTGTTAAGATTAAGTATTGATAAGGGAAATGGAACTCGTGACAACCCGAATCCCCGACCCCGGATTTGGGGGTGTTACAGAAATGATATCAGAACTAAGCGTTATAAACCTCAGAGATGATGTGACGTTAAGATAATAAGTTCACTAAGATAATAAGAACTCTTGCCAAGTTCATAGTCGGGCTACCTAACGTAGTACTGACAGTTAAAACCCTTATGGGAACCCTTATAAATATCGTGATAGAAGCGTAGTTCGTTATCGTATATAGTAGCGGGACTCCAAACCCTGAGGTTGAGGAGCAACAGCGCGATGATGTTTTATTACTGATTGGGGATCGGATTATGGATCCAATGGAACACCCTAATAAGGGACCGGATGATATTCATATTGAGGATGTAGCGGTTGAGGATGTTGTCCCAGAAGGGATTGTTGTTGAGAAGGATCTCGTGGAGGATCCTAACAAGACTGAAGAGATGACCGCTGAGGAATTAATAACCATGGTTAGGGCGACTACCAGAGGTAGGATTGGCTGGTCACTGCCGGAGGTTCGTTCAAGTTTGTAAAGATAGTAGCCCCTTTAACGCGGCTTACTCGTAAGACTGAGAAGTTCGAATGGACAGAGAAATGCGAGAACAACTTTTAAGAACTGAAGCAAAGGTTGGTGACGTCCCCTATGTTGGCGTTGCCGGATCGAAAATGAGATTTTGTGAAGTGTAGTGACGCTTCGCATAAGGAATTAGGGTGCTTCTTATACAGCACAACAAGGTAATCGCGTACGCGTCAAGACAATTAAGGGAATATAAAATTCGATATCCCCACCCATGATCTTGGGCTCGTGGTAATAGTTTTGCCCTAAAGATTGGAGGCACTACTTGTATGGAGAGAATTGCGAGATTTACACAAGCCATAAGTGCTCTAGTACATTTTCACGCAAAAAGAGCTCAAAATGCGCCAAATGAGGTGGTTAGAGCTAATCAAGGATTACGATTATGAGATTCTTTATCATCCAGGGAAAGCCAAAATGGTGGCTAATGCCCTTAGTAGAAAGGAGAAACTCAAGATGATATTGTCTCTAAGAGAGTTGATAAGAGATTTTGAGAAAATGGAAATAGAAGTGAACGTAACCGGAGCCGGTACCAAAAAGCTGTTTGAGATTGCAATACAACCCGAAATATTGGAAAAGAACATATTGTGCCAGAAAAAGTGATGAATGAAGGCAGAGAGCCAACAAATAGATAGGAGATTAATACCGAGAAAGATGATAAGGGAATAATGAGGTATTCCTATAGAATTTGGGTTCCAAATGTTCAAGAGCTTAAAGATGAGATCTTAGATGAAAGCTAGTTTGAGGAATAAGATTTAGAGCAAACCCTGAACGTGATAGTCAGGGAGGTCACCATCAAGATTGAAGGAACCTATAACATAATGGAGTGGAAAATGAGGATTTAAAACATGTAGGATGACCCCGATTATGGGGAGAAGGGGGGAACGTTCAGACTAAGGAAACGGAAGTCGAGTAAGGAAAGGAGACCTGAGACGGTACTCCTATACGACAATTTATGGACCTTTTTTGACAGAACTTAGACTATTATCCCCAACCACCACCCTGAGGAAACAATGCGGTGAGAAATTCTTTCAGGTTCTTTAAGTCGCTAAGCTCTCAGAGTTCCAAGGAACAAGCTGACCCAGTCGAGGCAAGAGCCTGGCTAAAGGAAATATAGGAATCATTTGAGATTCTAAATGATTGACGAATCACAAAAGACTGTTTTTGTCATTTATCCTCCTAAGAGAGAGACCACCCACTGGTGAAAGACCAAGAAAGGCACGGAGCAAGAGGTTATGATAAACTGATTAAAGTTCAGTCAATTGTTTTCGAGAAAGTAAATCCCAAGGTTATGGAGATAGTGTAAAAGCTTTAAGAGCTAGAACAAAGGCGGACGAATATGATGAATTATGAACCTAAGTTGTAAAAGTTGTCAAGATTCGTTCTGAGGACACGAATCCAGAATGACGGGATGTTTGAAATCAATGCTTATGTTGTGTTGGTTCATGTAATGATTGTAATAGTAATGAAAATAAGAAGACTGAAAAGGAAAGGGATATAAAGGAAATAAAGTTGAGGAACGATAAGGGAGTTAGAAATGCGGAAATCCTAAGGAACCCTATCAATAAAGATATGAGAAGTGGGTAATCATCAGGGTGATGGTGATTGACCATGAGGTAATGTCGAAGTTTGAAGGCATAAGTGATACATATATGTTATCCCCTTTAAGTTGGGAGGATTCGAGGAAACCTTGAGATAGTTCGAAGGATAAATAATAAGACGCGGATAGACTGAGGAGACAAAAAAGGGTAAGAAATTATAAAATTGGATGAAGGAAGTGACCTTCAAGAATGTGAAGTGTAAGACCGGTGGCTTGATACCCAGAAAGGGAGACGCCATGTATGAAAGATATCCCAACATTGAGATGACAGTTGAGATAAACAACAAAAGTAAATAATGAATTATTAAGAAGAAGTTCACGTTGAACACGACCAATATCTTCCAGAACATCCCTGTTGTCATTACCAAATTAGGCAAGCAAAGCGGATAACCGTTGTTATCTTTTGGAGGCCATATGGACTAACCTCAGTTTGAATAAGGATGCTATTGTGAAATTAGGTATAGATTATCGAGGTGGGAATGAATGAATAAGATACCCTTATCAGGGATATATGACTTGATTTATCCATGTATGGATGCAAGTACCTTTTTAAAGGTGCAATTAAGGATAGAACCTTGATAACTTGAGATGAACCCTAGGGGAATGCATAAAGGTTGGCATTTCGCCTTTAATAGGGACAATATGAGTTTTGACAGTATGAAATGGGAAAGGATTAAGGTAACAACAACCTTTAAGGATCAGTGGAGAAATTTTTCAGAAGTACTAGACAATAGTTCTAGTATTAATAAATGGTATTTTGATATGCCCTGTATCTAGGGAATACATAAGGAACGATTCAAAGATAACCTTAGAGGTTTTACAAGGAGAAAGGTAATATTCGAAGTTCTCAAGAATAGAAATTTGATAAAGGAAAAATGGCGTAATTATAATAATGCCAGGTGGGCACGTGTTAAACCATAAGAAGTATAGATTGAACCAATGAAGATCAGAAGTGTTAAAGCAAGAAGGGCCCAAGATAAAAGACGTCCTAAGTATGATCGAGAGTCAGCCATGATAATGTTTACATTTAAAGACTAAGGCAGTGACTTATGGAAAAATGGTGATTTTTTTTATCATAAGGACTTAAGAAAAGCATTTTCACATAAGCAGTGAGTTGAAATGAGGTGGAAAATTTAGTGAAGGTGGTTAAAATGACATTGATTGTAAGGAAATATTACTATCAGGAAAGGCCAAAGAGGTGGCCGACACTTTAAGTGTAAGAAGACAATTATCGGCGCTCGTGCCAGAGGAATACAGTGATAATGGTTAAAGCCGTGAAGATTGTATTATGGTTTGAAAGATTGACATTCCTTCTGATGATTGTGCGATACTCAACCGTGATAGTAGTTTTGTAAAGATTTAATTTATGTAATCGCCGTGAGCGGGCTATCTATCTTATAAGGACATATCTTGAGATAAGCCAGGACCATGTTACGAAATGACTAAATGAACCTTTGAGCTTCATGTCTCCTAATAAAGACATATGGTTAATAATGGTATTAACCCGCTATCGTTGCTTTCATTGAAACTCTTCTGCAATTTTATCTGCTTCATGTCATATGTACGTCAAGTTCAGGAGTGTTCTTCATGAATCATGAACGGTGATCATGTTACCTCCTTAGAAGAATTCGATACGATATGTATGGACTCCACATGGTTAGCTATTAAGACTTCATGGAAAACGAATGACTACAGTAGGTCAACGGTGGACCATAGTAATGCAGGAATGATTCTACGAGTAATGAGCCGATTACTTACAACTGTGAGAGTTGTATTGGAATGGATGTTGAGATTGAGTACCACTAATCGGGTCGTGGTGGTGTATAAGTTATCATTGATAGACTAATTAAGTAGATTATCTACCTATTGAATACTTATTCCTTCTTATCAATAGAGAGTCGTATTACTATACGAGGAAGGTTGCGGTGCAAGCATAGAATTCTAGTAACGATGATGTCTAGAATGAGATCCCAGATTCGATTTTTGATGTCGAGGGAGTTTCAAAGGTGATTGTGTATAAGCTCGAGGAAGAGCATGGGTCCATAGAATGATGGACGGAATAGCAAAAATATTTAAGCATGTGAAATGCGATACGATAATACTGGTTATTGATATAGATACATATATGTTTTGTTCTCCTATGATAAACCTCTATAGTTCAGAGGTAGATTTCAAGCCAGATATTTTGTGGGAGTTTATATTTTAATATATATACAATTTTCTTTAATTCGTTCTTTTCTCTGCTTTTCATTTCATGTAAGCTGAGAAGAACAACCCTTCCAGAAGGGGAGGTATTGCCGAATGACTATCTATCTGTGTGATAGAAGCCTAGTAGGATACCATCTATTGTTTAATTGCTTGTCAAGTACTAAAGGTTGGCCACCTTCTGTACTAACTATGCAATGTAACAAGTGTTCATGATCATAGTGATCTCTCAATAAATCCTTTTACTTCTATATGAAGGACCAAACTTTCGAAGATGGAGGCAGCTAGAGATGAAGTGGTACCAAGTATGGTGGTATTCCGATTTTAACGCGTTCGTGATACTAAGGTTGACGCGATTATTAAAAGGTTATAGAACACTAACGAGCAAAAGTGTAATCAGTATAAAATTTGGTACGGAAGATAGTAACGATTACGAACTGGAAAAGAGTGGGTATTGAGAAGCAAAAGCTGTAGATCTAGATGAGATAATGAGAGTCTATACAATAGACTTGAAAGAAATTTGGAATGATCACTTAACGCGGATTGAGTTTTCTTACGATAATCGATCGTATGTCAGTATCGAGGTATCGCCTTATGAGATCCTTGAGGGAAGACAATGTCGATCTCCCTTATGTTAGGATAAAGTTATAGAGCGCAACATACTCGGGCCCGCAGTAGTCCAAAGGACCAAGGATATAATAGATCTAATCAGAGGACGGCTGGTAGTAGCCCAAGATGGACATAAAAAGTTTGTTGATTTGACACGAAAGGACAAAGAATAGGAAGTAGGGGACCTAGTTCTGTTATAGCTATTCCCTTGGAAAGGATGGATGTGGTTCAGAAAGAAAGGAAAGCTAAGCCCACGAATTGTAGGACCCTTTGAGGTATTAAGACGTATTGGGAAGTTAGCATATGAGCTAGCCCTACCCCCGAACATGTAGCAAGTTCATAACGTGTTCCACGTATCAATGTTAAGAAAGTGTAATCCGGATGCCAGACAAATAAGGGCATATGAGCGCATATGCATGCAACCAGACGTAACCTATATGGAGCAACCAAAAAGGGTTATAGATTGAAAAGGAACAAGTGCTTAGGAGAAGGGCTATCAAACTAGTCAGAGTTTAATGGTAGAACCTCAATGTGGGAAAATTTACTTGAGAGTTAGAAAGTGCAATGCTAAGAGCATCCCTATTCATTTTCTATCGATTCCGGGATGAAATCCTTTTAAGGAGGGGAGACTGTAATAACCCCAATTTTTGGAATTTTTGAAACCCTTATGAATAGTGATTTTGCCGATTATGCTGAATAAGAAAACTTTTCATACCACACTATGTAGGGGTTCTTTTATTGATCTTCTGAGATATTATTAGTACTCTATGTGGTATATAAGTGTATGTAAAGATCGTCAGAATCCAAATCCGAACACTTTGATTTTTCCCGAAAATCCACCAGGTACCGAGAGAATTGAGTATAAGGTAACATGGTTAAAGGGATTTAAATTCAAGGATTATAAGAGAGGATCATTAAAGGATTATAAGATATTGAGAAAGATTTAGGGGAACCCAAGTAATAAGATCCCGGATGTGATCCCTCAAACAACGAAAGAGAACAAAGTTAAGCGAACCGTAAAACAAATAAACGACCTAGGGACAAGCACATACAAGTAGAATGGGAAGGAAGCTTCCAAGAAAAGATAAAACAAGTGGTTAAAAGAGAAGGTGACATCATCAAACCTTAAGGGAAAGATATGTGGCTTGGAGGTGAGGTCATCCAAGTGATATCATCACTTTATAAAAGCAATCTCCGCCAAGTATTCATTTCACAAACACCAAAATTAAAAGCAACCAAAACAAACTCATTTCTCTTCTTCCCCCATCTATTGCTCTCGGCTTTTCCATGAAAAGCAAAGGAAAAATTTCAAAAATTAAGCTACATACCTTCATAATTAAAGAGGTTTGTTTCTTTAGCTTCCATAATTCATAACTTAGATGAGCCATAAGTTTAAGCTCAAGATTCCATGTTTAAAATAGCTAATCAATTCATCAAAGTTCTTGGTGAATAGTGTTTTTCAAGAACTTGAAATTTTGTTCTTGAGTTTTTGTTTAGATTAAGCTTTGGTAAGGACTTTCAAGGGTGATTCCAAGCTCCTTAGTTACTCTCACTCACCAAGGAAGGTATAATCTCTTAACCTAGCATTGTTATTGAATATTAAGAGCTTATTATGAGTAGGATAGTTCATGAGAAGCATGGTGATTGAATATGTAGAGATTAGTTGGTTTTGTGATGTTTTTGGAGTTGTAAATCTTGGTTATTAGTTAATGAACTTAAGAATAGTTTTAGTTCATGTTTGAGAATAATATAAATTGGAGAACTTGAGGTGTTGGGGCTGTTTTAGTAATGTATGGATGGAGTTTGGTTGTATGGTTGAATTGTGATTGAATTGTGGTTGATTTGGAGTAGGATAAAATTTGGTAATCGCGTAAACATAGCCGTCGTAATGTCCAATTTACTTTAGACTGTTTTTGTTCTTAACAACAGGACCCGAGGACTCACTGTTAGGTTTTGACCATTGCTATAATTAGATGGTTCATGTTACGAGCTTCGTTTTGATATGTGGTTCGTTTGAATCCGATGTACAGTTTAGGAGAAACGACCGTTTTAAGTAACGGCGTTTCGCGAACGAACCATTACCCCTCGCCTTACTTTGAAACCTTGTTTAAGGACTTTAAATGACTAATTGGGATATGAAACAATTATGTTAAGTGGATTAGGCAGTTGGTAAGGTACTCGCAAAAGAATCGCCTTAAAACTCTTAATGGTTAATTTATTAAAAATGGTGGAGCCGAGGGTACTCGAACGACTTAGGTGATTCGTTAAGCGTAGGAGTGACCATAAGTGAACGTTAGGGTTCAATTGGTTAAAGTCTAGTTTCTTAAGCGATCGGGGTTTAATTCCAACTTATGTTGTTGTTCATCGGTTATCAGATCCACTCTAAGCTTAAGTCTATCCGGGAGCACTCAGGCAAGTTTTCTACCTGTTATACTGTTGTGGTGATGTATATAAGTATATGCATTATCTTGTGATAGATGCATGTTGGTGAATTAGCAAATTTTGTGATATATTGAAGCATGCTGAGATGGTATATATATGCATGTCTGTTTCGTAATTTGGTTATCTATCTGGTGATTTCAATGCTTATAGTTGCATAATACCTATGCTAGAGATAAGCAGTAGTTGCGTATACCCTTAGTATAGGGGACCCAAAGGTGAACATTTTTCTAAATCGGGAGTCGATGTTCCCGAGTATAATATATATATATATATACATATTGATATAGTTTTCAAAACTATTAATCGAATAAGGTTTATTCGATAACTTTATTTTATTTATTTAATGAATATTATTTTGAATATTCATTCGAGGATTTATGACTCCGTTATTTTATTTAATGAATATTATTTTTGAATATTCATTCGAGGATTTATGACTCCGTTATTTTATTTAATGAATATTATTTTTGAATATTCATTTGAGGACTTATGACTCCGCTTATTTACTAAATATTATTCTTTATTTTATTAAAGAATAATATTTCGATAATCAAACTTATTTTCGATTATTCAAATAAAGATAGTACTTTCGTATAAGTATATCTTTGGTTATTCGTTATTCATTTCAAGTATGAGTTTTTTTAAAAACTTCTACTTCAATTATTTTTATAAAGATTATCCTTTATGGGAATATTATTTAATAATAATGTTCAGACATTTTCTAATATATCGGGACTGATTTATTTCATTAAATCAGTATTACTCCAAACATTCTTAAAAATGTTTTCGAGTCTTCAAAATGATTTTTAAAATTTAGAGCGGATCCCAAAACTCATTTTGATATTTAAGATCTTCCTTTCAAAGGGGATTTAAATACTCGCTCAAAACCTGAGGGATCCGGCTCAGTGGTGTATTTTACATTCGCAACGAGGTTGCTGTTTTGAGAAAAAATCTTGATTACTTGCCCATCGTTCGGGAAGTAACTTCATCTATTTGAGTCGGCATAAGCAACATGGGCTCAGTGGGCGTCCATGAAAGTGTAAGTGGCTCAGTGGGAGTCCATCAAATGCGTAAGTGGCTGAGTGGCTGTCCAGCATAAGGTCCTATTGCGGCCAGGGTGATGACCAGTGGGGAATTCGTCCATCTACTAGTAGAAAAGGTTACTTATTGGTATCTTTGCCTGATCAGCAAGATATCAGGTTTATGCCAAGGTTTTCTCCTTTCCAAATTCATTGAATATTACAACTCTGTTTATAATTTTCCTAACAGAGGTTTTAAAGGAGTGTATGAAATGTATATATATATAGGTGTGTATATATATATCAGGACTTAATGAAGTATCTCGTAACTTCATTATTTATAATGATATTTCAAAGATTGAATCTATTCAAGTCTTATCTTGTAGTCTCATCAGTGTGATGAACTTTTGAAACTGATTATAACTTGAACGGTGGTAGTTCAAGTAGTATTTGGAAAAGATATAAGTATATTGGAGTATCTTGTAACTTCATCTTTTAAACTTATATCTAGTAAATGATTATCTTATGCATATCAAAGATTTTCAGAAAAACATTAAGACAAGGTTAGATATATGAGATCACCTTGCAACGATATTTTTATACAGTTATAAACTGGAACTCTGTGTATATTATACATGTCAGAGGATTTCAAAGATTGTGAAAAGTATATATGTATGTATATACTGAATATTTTGTGACTTGGTCGCGTTAAGATATCAACTTGGTTCATTTCTTCTTAACCAAGACTTTCTTGAGTACTATGAGAATGCTCATATATTGTTAATTATTATACATATTATTTCGGTGGGCTTGTTGCTCACCCTTGCTTTCTTCTTTCATCACACAACAACAGATAGACAAGATGAACATGATCAAGCTCCCAATTCGCGAGCGGATAGGAAACGTTCCGCAGTTTCCTGTAGGCGTTGATGTCGCCGTAGCTGAGGTAGGGACTACCAATAGGCTAGGTTTTCAACTATTGATGTACCAGACTTATGTATATTATGAATTGTAATAATGGCAAAGAATATGTAAATTTATTCAGAAACCCTTTTGAGGTGTAATGACTTATAATTGTGGAATAAAATGACTCGTGTTATTTTTGGTATTCATCTCTGAGACTATAACTTGTGGTGTGTGCATATTGTGGGGTCACAGGACGCAGTAGTTGGTTGACTGTTAAGATTAAGTATTGATAAGGGAAATGGAACTCGTGACAACCCGAATCCCCGACCCCGGATTTAGGGGTGTTACATTAAGTGTGGGTGGGGGTGGCTCACCAACAGAAGTCTTAACAATGATCCTAGAATCGAAATAAATATCATCAAGTTGGGTTTCATGCTTAGAACAAATGGCATTCAATTCCTCAAACATCTAATAACAAGTGAAATTCTTATATAACTCATGAAGTTCTCTATTGCTCTCATATTCATGTGAAACAGCTTCCTCAAGAAGAGACTCAATTTCATTATCCTCGAGATTCAACCAAGATACAACCTCATTTATCAAATTAACACCTACAGGTTGTTCAAAAAGCTCATTAGGCTGATTTCCTACATTAAAGATATTCAGATCTATCGACATGTTTCCAAATGTGAGGTTCATCGAACCATTTCTATAGTTAATTAAAGCATTAGAAGAGGTAGCAAGAAAAGGCCTTCTAGAAAATGAAATCAACGAGAAAGTCAAAATCACCAATTTTAATCAACATATCTTCAACTATACCCTTTGGAGTTTTAACGGAAAGATCAGTTAATTGAAGAGTGATACTAGTCTTTTTAAGTTAACCTAAACGCAAGGCTTCATAGACAGACAACAGAAGAAGATTCACACTAGCTCCTAAATTGAGTAAAACTTTATCAATGAAGGTATTAATTATGACACAAGAAATGGTAGGACAACCAGGATCGTTATACTTCACAGGGATTTAATTTGACAAGATAGAACTAACATAAGAGGTTAGGAAAGCTTTTTTGGAACATAAGTGGTTCTTTTATAAGTAGACATATCTTTTAGACACTTAGCATAAGAGGGAACTTGTTGAATTGCATCTAAAAGAGGAATGTGATCTTGACTTGCTTAAAGACTTTCAAAACCTTATCTAACTGAGCAGATTATTTGTTTGAGATAAGTCTTTAAGGAAATGGAGCAGTCAGGTTAAAGACTTTTTCACTAGACACATCAGAGTGGGGGGTTTTGAAGGTGGTTCATTGAATGGTAATGACTCATTAGATTCATTTTCCGAAGTGTTAGAATTTGAAGATGATGGAAGACTGGGATTCAAGAGTAGATGATTTGGTTCAGATGTTAGGTTTTTTTCTTCATGAGTATTAAAACCAGCATGATTGTTGAATTGATTACCATACCTTAGAGAGATGACAGAGTTCACATTTTCATAAGACTTTTGGTTTTGATGAAATTTAGGATTAATCTCGGGTTGACTGGGGAAATGATTTTTCTCTCACACACTGATAGTATTTGCCAATTGACTAACTTGGATTTCTAGCTTAGATATGGCTTGTGTGTTTGAATTTAGCAACAGCCTATCTTGGGTCATATCTTGCGTAAAAGATTGTTGATATTTGAGTAATTCTTTTAAACTTTTTTCAATGGAATTCAATTTCTTATCAGATTCACTAAAACCAGGAGGATTCAAAGGGACCGAGTTAGGATAATGACCAATATTTTGAGGATGATATGAGTTGGGATTTTGAGTTGGGTATGGACCAAGATCGGGATTTTGAAAAGCATGTAGAGAATTTTGATTACACTGACCTTGGTTCCATGAGAAATTTGGGTGAATCTTCCAACCAGTATTCTATTTGGGTGCATATGGATCATTTCTAACTATAGGTTGAAACATGGCATTGACTTGTTTAATTTTAGGGCAATTGTCTATCACATGATTAGGAGGATTACAGTTTACACAGATAGAAAATTGAGATGCCACTTCGTTAGTTTCTAAGGCTTCTAGACGTCTAATGAGAATAGCTAACTTAGCTTCAGTTGCAGTAAAATTACCTACTACATGTAAGCCCTTAGATCTTTCAGGTTCAAAATTAGGTTCCCTAGTTGACTCCCACAACATTGTTTTTCAACTAACTCCTCAAAGTATTGACAAGATTCTTCCTCATTTTTATTCATAAATTTACCTTGGCACATAGACTCTAACAAAACAGTGGTTTGACTGTCTAAGGCTTCATAAAAGAATTTTACAAAGTCTCCATTTTTCAATAACATGTTGAGGACAGTTAGACAAAAGCTTTTTAAATCTATCAAAATACTTCCAAAAAGAATCATTTCGATTTTGTTGAAATTGGTTAATTTCATTCCTAAGTTTGTTTGCCTTATGGTTTGTGATAGGGAATAAAAATAACCCTAATTGCGGAGTTAATATCGCAGTAATCAGACATGACTTGGTCAAAGGGAAAAGCCCAGTTAATGAGTCCAAAGTCCTAATTAATTATTATTTTCATAATTAATAAGGGGGCTAATTAAACAGCCCAATAAATGTGTTCAAATAAGTAACTACTTCCACAAGAAGTAGCCTCCTAGCAACCTAAATTCAGAAGGAAACTAATTCCTGCTTTCTAGGACTCCAAAGTCCAATCAAAGGTGGAGACTTGCCCATCAAGTCACCCAATTCTATCCTAATTCCTAGACTCTTAACATATATAAAGGGTCTTAGCCCTTCAACTTCAGAAGAACGTTTTTGGACAAGAGCTCCACACGTCACAAAGCCGTGAAGGCATCCTACAAGCCATGAGGCCATTACCTGGAATGACATTTTAGACTCAGTCCTCAAAGGACATGAAAGTCACTACGTCCTTGGTGAGCTCTCGCTGCCATAGCCCCAAGGACAAGCATCACCAAGAACTACGTTTTGGCTTGATCCTTGGCATACGACAAGGTACGTAGGCATCTTGTGAAGGCGGGTTCAAGCCACGAAATGCAAGCGCAACCATTAAAGCTTGAAGCTTATCAAACCCTAACATTGAATACACGCAATAAATAAATACATGTTTTTATCCACAACATTTGGCGCCGTCTGTGGGAAATCATAACAATAATCATGGTGAGAACACAGAGCGGGAGCAACGCCCCCGAAGGAACACCACCTGGGACGACCCAAACGATTTCTCCAATGATAGAGATACCCCCACACTCATCCTACGCCTCCACCCAAGGAAGAACCGTGATAGGGGAAGCTGAGCCTCAGCCACAAGGGATGAATCCCTCGGCTCCTCAAGGGACGAATTCCCAATTTCAGCAGGTGCATGCACCTGTGAATCCTCGACCCGTTAGGTATGAATATTCAATAATTATGACCACCAACCCCCCTTATGGGATGCCCCTATACTCCAAGGTTGGAGGAAGTGGACATGCTAATCGGAGTGAAGCACAAGGGCAGACACCCCCTTTATATACGCGGTTTGGCTCATATTCTAAAGGACCAAGAGTTCTCTGGACCTTACACTGAAAGAGACTTTGAATCTACGGATGACGATGTAGCTCCGATAAGGAGGCGTTCTGGTAAAGAACCAATTCCTGATGTTAACCCACGCCCCAGAAGCACCCAAGGGGATTATCCCCAAGAAGTACAAGAGAGGATCATGGCTCACGAAGCTGAGATCCAAAGGCTGAAGCGCGATCTAGAGGCGCACCTCACCCCGAGACCCCCACTACCTCCGAGGAGGAAAAATCCTCCTTCAATCATAGACTTGGATGGTCCAATCCAAAGAAGGGTTGTTGTCCCAAGGGTTGATCCAAGTGACCTTCTGCCTCTAGGAGATCCTGATGATCCAACTCCACCATTTACTAAAGAGATAATGAAGTCCCACATCTCAAAGAAGTTTAAGATGCCCACCATCAAAGCTTATGATGGTACTGGGGATCCCGCTAACCATGTCAGAACATTCTCTAATACACTATTGTTGCAGCCCGTGAATGATGCTATTAAGTGTCGGGCCTTTCCGCAAACCCTGTCGGGAATGGCTCAAACATGGTATAGTCGTTTGCCTCCAAATTCTATTGGATCCTTCAGAGATCTAAGTCAAGCTTTTATCAAGCAATTCATAAGTGGGAGAGTACATGAAAAAAGTTCGGCATCCCTCATGAGCATTGCAAGGAGCAAAGGAGTCCTTAAGAGATTATCTGAACCGTTTCACAAAGGAGGCTTTGAAGGTTCCAGACCTTGATGACAAGGTAGCTATGATAGCACTGCAGCAGGGAATAAGGGATGAATTCTTCAAAATGTTCCTAGCTAAGCGCCCCCTGAGAGGATGTTACAACTTCAAGATAGGGTCGGGAAGTATATCAAAGTGGAGGAAAGCATGAAAAAGACGACAACCATGAAAGCACGAAGAAGCACCGAAAAACTACATGTTACAATATGCAACATCACATCCATTGTTGAGATTTGACCATAGTCAAACCTCAATATCCGAGGAATTGATCTCTCAGGGATGGAGATTCTCGTTACCCAACTGCTGAATTAAAGAACGACCTACAACCTTAAAGGATGCATAATTAAGGAAAGAGTCCCAAACTATAGATGATGCTCTCACTAATGAACACCCGAATTTCAGATGTTAATAATTGTGCTTCCATCAAGGGTGAATGATCACCCACTTTACGGGCTGTAAAATTTTGAGGAGGAACGCAAGATCGACATGAGAAGTACGAACATCAGCATTTGTAAGGGCTAAACCTTATTGAAGGAAGAAGTTACAATTTTTATGATCCCCATATCAAGGGTAGTGATCGTTCATATGAAGAGATCGCCCCAAGAAAGTTGCAACCGATTGAGGAACTTGTTGTCAAATGGCATTTTTAGCCCCAAATACATGAAATGATGAATTTCCAAATCATAAAGAAGAGGATCCGTGCTCATGAAACACACATTCGAAAACCCAAAAAAGATCTGGAATCATAAAGCAATCAAGATCTACCAGCCATAACTCAAGTTGTCGCTTTCATCATTAGAGTACCACAACTCTGAATCATAAAATCAAGAAGTCGGTCCCATAATTATGGGATTTCTTATGACCTGAACGCTGATTCAAGGGACCGATACCCCATCTCAAGGAGTGGAAAACCAAGGGATGAATTCCCAATTGTATTTCAGGTGTTAATAATTATGTTTTCATCTAGGAGGAACGCTAACACACCTGATTGGAGTAAACTTTAGCGTCAACTGCATTAGAAGTATTAATTTCGGCATTTGCAAGGGTTGAGCCCCATTCATAAAAGTGTCTAAGATTTCTTTTGTCCCAACACCTAGGATAGTGATCGTCCATCTGGTAAAGAAACCGAGCCAAGAAAGAGATTACCAAGCAAAGCGCCCATTATCAGAATACGTTCTCAGTCCCGAGGGCACGAAGGGATGATTCCTCAAACCATTACAAAAAAAAAAGAATTCGAGCTCATGGAGGAGCACATCAACAAGATTTAACAAGTTTAGAGGTGCGATCTTAACCCGAAGGGATGATTTAAGATGCCCAAGTTCAGAAGATAGAATCCTTAAGTTTAAGTGTTGAATCCCCAATTTCATATGGTAGTTGAGACCTTAGCTCTACCAACATTCTCCTTTCCCAAACCATGGATGATCCGGGATACGGATTTAAAGATTATGACCAAGGAAGCAGAATTCAACATCAACCTTGCAAGGCTGTGCACCCCCTAATATTCAAGGTTTGAAACCCATCAATGACCAAATTTGTGATTATTCCAATCCCTGTACAGAGGATGATAAAATCTGAAGTGATAAGGATGCCACTCCAAGAAGGTGACATCCAGGAAGTGACCGACCGAAGAAAGATGCCCCAAGCCTTGAGGGCCTCAAGGACCGAAAGCTTAGGATGATGGTAAGAGAATTTTTGTCTCATCAAACTCGTGATTTAATGGAGGACAAGAAACCTGGAAGGGAGCAACAAAATCGACTACTTGCAAATTTTGGAAAGCCTGGAGCCTCGAGGGTCGATTCCCCGGTATAGTTGGTTTGAACAACCTTCCATAAAAAAGGAAGACGAGGATTCTAAGAGTTGATCCCAAAGATTTAATGCCCCTTGAAAGCCTGAATAATCCAACGTATCTCTTTACGAAAGAAACTACAAATACCTATATTTCAAGAAAGCTGAAGGTGCCCCAATCTGGGCGTATGATGGATTCAGTAATCCGAATAACCATGTAGGAAAGTTTTCAAACTCTCTACTGCAACAGCCGATGCATGATTTTATAAAGTACGTGACATTTTCTTAACCCCGGGGGGGGGGGGGGCATGACTCGACAATGGTCCAAGAGTGCATAAGTTATTTTTCATCCCCCATGAACATGAAACGAGGTTAAAAAAAATCCTTGTATGACTTAGACCGATTCAAAGAAAATAAATGATTACCATATACTTGAATAAGAGGATGTCAATGATAGTCCAATAAGGAGCCTGAGATGTTAACTTTAAGTTATCATTGGCCGAAACCAATATGAAAAGCCTACACAAGTTGTAACAGTAGGAAGGCAAAAATAAAACAACATGAAGAAGAATTTGACCCTTGATAGGACGCGATGAAAATAACTACTAGAAGTAAAAGAAGGATCAAAAGTGTGATGCTAAGGGTAGGTATTCTAGATGGAGACTCTTCCCCGAGAAAGAACAATAGAGAACCAAAGTTCATCAAGTATGTACGTTTTAGTGCTCAAAGAAGCCGAATCTTGATAAACATGAAAAGAAGATGGTCGATGCTAAAGCTACTACACGTAAATCCTAAAAAGAGGACCACAAATTTGTATTCAAGATTTAACGAAGAGGATATTGACGATTGCCGTCATCTAAGGAATAAAAATGAGTTTCTAGTCCAGAGAGGAATACTGAATAGGTTCACCAAGACAGTGAAAGAAGCAATAAGGTGAAAGATTATAGAGAATAAGAGGGGAGAACAAGATACTCCAGAGAAACACGCATCCCCGAGTGCCAGTTATCAAAATGATTTTTTGAAGACTAACGACCGATGGGACTTCAAGTAGCTCAATGAAAGCTTGTTCCCGAAAGGTAGTACACCATAAGGAGCGACAATGGAAATTGCCCATAATTTTAATGATTCTGATTCGAAAGAGATGAAATTCCTCCATGAAGACCCGATGATCGTCACACTATGATATAAAACTCTGAAAGATTCTTGGAAAATGGGACTCGCTGATTTCCAACTTGCCTTTTATGATATGTTGTCATGATTAAATGCCCGATTGAGTCGGGGGCAGGTCCTCCCAAAAGAAGACATGGAATTCCGAAAGACGTTGAGCAATGAGGAAATTCAAAAGTAGATATGATTCTTATCCATTTGTCACCTGAAAGACCAAATAAGATGATAAGCCTGAATTTGATCTTGAGTTGGTTACATATAAACTGTTAGGAGGAAACACACACACATATTCGAGATTCAATTCTACCAATACAGACTACGCACACAAATAAACAACAATATATTTGACGTGGAAAACCCACGTCCCAACTTGTATTATTAATCAAAATAATTATCAATAATACATCAATACATAATACCGCAATGGTGTCCCAAACTAATACTTGAGCCAACCAATGCTCAAATATCTCTCGTACTATATGAAAGGAATATGTCCTAAGTCCAATCATGTATGAGGATTTAGGAATAACTTTTATGTAATCTGTTTTGATTTCATTGATATTAATAAAAGACTTGTTTTGTTTTTATTACGGGCTATATCTATTTAGGTGTTTAAATAAGATATACCATAGTTTAGAGTAAAGCTTTTTATGGATTATGATGAGATCATAATAGTGAGACCTAAAAAGATGATAACTCTAAACTTAAATAGTTCCTGGTTATAGGATTACTAACTGGTAATTAATAATCTGCAAAGATCGGTACATACTATGCTTGCTTCATTATGAAGGATGTCTGTTCTCATAGACATTTGTGTGGTGACACTATAGCTAGTATGTAGGTGCTTATTATAGAATAAGTTCACTGAACATGACTCGCACAGCTGAACAACTGATGGAGTTCACTCACGTGTCAGCAGTTGTTCATATAGTGATAGTTGTACAAGTATCCTTAGACTTGAGGTCATCATAGTCATCTTGTGTACACTGAACTATGCTTTGGTTTAGTTTTTAGTCTCCAAGGACAATTATTAGGGCTCTTCTGGGTATAGGAATTTGTACACGAAGATAGTGTATGATCAATAAAGGATCTACCCCTTCCAGTGAAGGAAGCGAATGTTCAAGGCTGATCCACTTATGCTAGTTCAGGAATCTCTGGCCAGAGTGATTGAAATTAGAAAGGAGTTTCTAATTTGCATAGAACTACGCATAGTAAATGGTAAGCAAGTGATTGAATTAGATAGGCTTGACACGAGATCCATGCCTTGTATTTAATCGGGACATTGTAGGGTAGAAGGAGTTTATTGTACGGTAACTATTCACTGAATAGGTTCTTGGTATTCTAAGCAGTGAATTCATATTATCCGGATAGTCGCGATATGCTGAGAAGTATCCCTCACGATGTAGAATAAATGTGATTAATTAATTAATCATATTTAATAAATTAGAGAATTTATATAAATAATGATAAAATAGTTTTATTATTATTTCTACTACCGGCTTAATATTGAACCTACAGGGTCACACCATAAAAAGAGAATGATTTAATGGTGGAGAAATTAATTAATAATGGCTAAATAATTATTTATTTGTGAAATAAATAATTAATTGGCAAATTTAATAATTGATTAAATGAGATTTAATTGATTATAAATTAATTAAGAAAAGTTCTTAATATTATTAATTAAAGGATTTAATTTTTGGAAATTAAATCAAGAGAGAGAATTATTTCTAAAGTGTTTAGAAAAAGGATTAATAATTAAAAGGTGTTTTAATTATTAATGAGAATAATAAATGGGATAATAATAATATTATTTATGGGAAAATTTTAGCTGAAAATTTTGCCTATAAATACACTATTATAGACCCTATTTTATTCCAACCCACATCGAACCCGAAAACCCAAAAAGTTTGGAAAACCCAATTCTCTCCACCTCCTTCCTCCTCCTTAACATCATTTTCTTGGTGGATACCGGTGGAGTGCTTCACACTTGAGGAGCAACTGCTAAGGATCTCTGATCGTTGTCTCCGAATTATTTTAAAAGGTTAGATTCGATCCCTCGAATTTTTATTCACGATTTATATGCTTTTATTTGGATTTTATATGTGTAAAAGTGTTTTGTCATGCCCCCGCTGTGATTAAAATCCAACATTGATATCAGAGCATAGGTTGTATGCATAGATCTGTGGTAAAAATTTCAGAATTTTATGTGCTTGTATGAATTAATTATGATTTTTACAAGTTATATCATGGATTAATTTTGTCTGATGAGAAATCGTTTCTCAGAATAATTTTGAATGTTGATATGGGTTCTACAAGTGTTGTAGATCGTCTGGGTATTTTTTTTCATAATTTTGTGATGTATAGATTTTTTATTATGAATTTTTGAAGTTCTTACAATTAAATTCGTAATTAAATAAATCTTATATATATTTATATGAATTGTAAGTATATGTACATCTGTTGTATATTGCTGCTGTTTGTCTGAGTCTGTGATGCAAGCAAAAGGTAGAAAGAAACAGAGAATATCAGGTACGGAGCGAAGACAGAGAAGCTGTCAGGTGGTAGATGGCGGGCGCGTGTGGCGCACGCGCGAGGGAAGGCCTATTGCGTATTTGTAGAATGCGTTACACCTTTTATTGGCTTAAAAGGGGTGTAACGCATCACGGGAATGCATTACAGGTCCTGTAACGCGTTCCTGTAATGCGTTACAGCCCGTCTGTTGATTTTAAAATTGATTTTCTGGGAGTTTCGTAACTCCATTTTGGGCGTGCAATATACCGTTGGATTCGTTTTTTCGAGACGGATATAATGGAGTGATCAATTTTAGTTTATATAAAAGTTTTGAACTGTTTATATTTCCATGAAGTGTTTTAAAGTTGTTTTTAACTGTTTTAACTGCTTTTAAATGCTTCATGTGATACATAGAGATGTATAATGCTTAGTTCTATGTGCTAGATGATGTAACATGCCTACCTTGATGTTTATTCATGTTTATATATGTGATATATGCTTAGTTTATTATGCGATGATAGATTTAGGTGAACTTAAATAAACATAAGGCGTTTGTTAGACAACCTAGTATAGTGAAATTGTTTCATAACCTTAATAATAATATTATGAATACAATCATGAGATTCTTGTGTTTATGAAACACATAATTGAATATGAATTTTCGATATGAGAGAAAGGATGATTCTGTCAACAACAAATTTCTATCTGTAAGAAAGGGTTATTAAGTGACGCCTCTTGACAATGCTCCACCCGATCTGGGAATCATCTGATTATTGATTATTGATTTGGGATATTTAATTTAAAAGGAAGAATCTTTTTATAATATGATTATGATTGTAACGTAATATAATCCCTCTAAAATTAAATAATATCAAGTAGTAATTGGCCAATGACACAACGGGCTTGTGTCGGTCATAGCCTTCCAACATGATAGAAAAGTAGTTCTTATTTTTGAATCATTGTCGGTTCGTGCTACAGCCGAGGGCTTTGATTTCGAAATAAGAAATACTTGTCTATTACATAGAGATGTGTATATTGAATAAGAATCTAAAGGTCGGTACGTGCTACAGCCGTGGGCCTTTGGGGACTGATTCAACTGTACGGAATGTTGGGTTAGACTTGACTTAGAATATTGAGTTTGTCGTGCTACAGCCGAGACTCAATTATTTAAGAGGCTAAAGTTTGATTAGGGAATAACATGAGATGTAATTGACAAGAGTTGTCTGCCTATTGAACATTACATGGCGGTTCGTGCTACAGCCGGGATCGTGTAATGGAATGTAGGATCCCTATTCCCACTAGCATTATGAATGCTTAATTTTTCATGTAGGGGGTTGAATAAATTAGGAAAACTAGTGGGAGCCACTTATGAATAAAGACCCGATTCATATAGTGTTTTAAAATGAAATCGAATATTTGCTAAGTGTTGTTATGTGTTTATCATTTACAGATTTACAATATACATTATGTCTTCTGCACTATCACTCAGGAGCATACTAGATGCTCACAAATTGACTGGTCCTAATTATGCTGACTGGCTTCGAAACTTGAGAATTGTTCTCAGGATTGAGAAGCTGGAATACGTGATTGACTCACCTAAGCCTACTGAACCTGCTAGCGATGCGCATAATGATGAACATGTTGTGTATCGTAAGTGGATAGATGATGCAAATGTTGCTCAATGCATCATGCTAGCTTCCATGAACATTGAGCTACAGAAGCAACATGAGCATATGGATGCTCACACTATCCTCATGCATCTACAAGAGTTGTATGATGTGGCGGGGAGGACAACTCAATATGAGATATCGAAGGAGTTGTTCGGTTGTAGGATATCTGAGGGATCATCTGTGAATGACCTTGTACTTAAGATGATCAATTTGATTGAACGTCTTGGACAACTTGGTTTTGCCATGGATGGGGAGCTGAGCCAAGGCTTGGTCTTGCAATCGCTTCCGAGTTCGTTCTCGCAGTTTGTTGTGAACTTTCACATGAATAAGTTGGATGTCAGCCTGCCTGAACTCCACAACATGTTGAAGACTGCGGAATCGAATTTTCCCCCCTAAGAAGAGTTCTGTTCTTCTAATTGGTGAAGGTTCCAATCCTAAGAAAAGGAAGAGGAACTCTTCCAAGAAGAAGAAAGTAGGTGAGAAAATGCCGGTTCCACCAAAAGCTGAAGACCCCAAGAGCAAAGTTGTTTGCTTTCACTGTAATAAGGTGGAGCACTGGAAGAGGAACTGCAAGGTTTACCTTGCAGAATTGAAGAAGAAGGGTAGTGAGACTACCGCTTCTGATTCAGGTATGTTCATGATAGAAGTGAATATGTCATTTCTACTTGGGTATTAGATACCGCCTGTGGTTCTCATATCTGCAATTTGTTGCAGGGACCAAGGAGAAGTAGGACTCTTGAGGAAGAGGAGGTGATTCTACTGATGGAAATGGAGCAAGAGTTGCTGCTGAAGATGTAGAATCATTTCATTTACATATGCCTACGGGCAAGACTATTGTTTTAAATAATTGTTATTTTGTTCCCTCGATTGTGAGGAATATTATTCCCATGTTAGACTTGGCTGGATTTTCATTTATTATTGAGAATAATGAATGTTCAATTCTTAGAGATAATATTCTTTATGGACGTGGTGCTTTAAATAATGGTCTGTATATATATGTGACATAATTTGCTTCAGATTGAACAAACTAATAAAAGAAAAGGGATGATGAAAATCTTACTTTATAGTGGCACTGCAGTCTCCATTTAGTAGACATGGAGAGAGGGCTGCAAATTTGCTAGGAATGGTACACACAGATGTATGTGGACCAATGTCTAAGCAAGCCATGGGTGGATATTCATACTTCATTACTTTCATAGATGATAGATCTGGATTCGGATATGTGTTTGATGAAACACTAGTCTGAGGCCTTTAAAAAGTTCAAAGAATATAAGTATGAAGTGGAGAAACAACCAAACATAGTATTATAACTCTTCGATTAGATCGAGGTGGTGAATACTTGAACGGAGAGTTTCTAGATTATCTCAAAGTAAATGGTATAGTCTCCCAGTGGACTCCTCCAGATTGGTATCTGAAAGGAGAAATCGAACTTTGTTAGACATAGTTCGGTCCATGATGAGCTATGCAAATCTTCCAGTATTCCTATGGGGTTATGCATTGGAAACCTCAGCATATTTACTGAATAAGGTGCCTTCCAAATCTGTTCCTCAAACTCCGTATGAGATATGGAAAGAAAGAAAACCGAGTCTTAAACACGTTAAGATTTGGGGATGTCCAGCTTATGTCAAGAAAGTTGACCCAGATAAGCTGGAATATCGATCCGTAAAATGTAGTTTTGTGGGATATCCTAAAGAGACTTTAGGGTATTACTTTTACACCGATCATCGGGTGTTTGTCTCCAGACATGCTACCTTCTTGGAAAAGGAGTTTATCCTTGAAGGAAACAGTGGGAGCAAAATTGAACTTGATGAAGTTCAAGAAGCATAAACTACTACAGATCGAGTGGAAACACCTGTTCTGACTGAACAACCTTTTGTGGAACAGCCCATTCATAGATCAGGGAGAGTCTCTCGCCAACCTGAGAGGTAAGATGGCCTTGTCATTGAGAATGACAATGAGTTGTTGAAAATTTCCAGTAATGAAACTCTCAAGGACATGCAATCTAAGTTGGATATCAGTGAAGAAGATGAAGCTGAATTCTACAGACAACTCCAACTCCAAGTAGAGGAAAATGACAGGAGGCTAGGGAAGAAAATAAGGGAACAAAGGAAAAGAAAATGATTTGCTCAGATTAAAGGAGCACCCTTGGAAACAATGTAAATCTTCAATTCTATCTCAGTACATACACTTTTGCAGCACTTTTAAATTTCTACTTGGTTTCAACTCATATATTTATTAAGTGTTTTGTTATCATCAAGTTAACCCTGAATTTATGACTACAATTCTAGTAGACATAAATAGGGGGAGATTGTTAGAAATATATGTATTAGTTTGATGATAAGTTAAATAAAATACTTAAGTAAAAATCTAGTGTTTGTAGCCTCAACGGATAAGACCACTTTGGATATCCGTTGATGGAGTAGCTTTACTTAGAAATAAGTTTAGTATTGTAGCACATTTCAGTCTCTGTATTTAAGTTATAATTCTTAGAAGTTGTGGGAAATTATAAGTCATGTTGACTACTAGTGGATATGCAAATAGAAGGGCTAATTGTAAATATTTCATGCCTTGTAATTTTGTATAAATGAAGTAGTATCAACTGATAGATTAAAGGACTTCAACGGATGACCCTGTGACCTATAATGAGGCTATGAGTAGTGTTGACTCAGAGAAATGGCATAGTGCCATGAAATCCAGAATGGAATCTATGTATACGGTATACAAAAGATAGATTATAGCAGATGGCCAGGTGGAGACCTATAAGGCCATGCTTGTGGCAAAAGAATTCAAACAAAGGCAATGGATTGACTTTGATGAAACCTTTTACCTGTAGCCCTGTTAAAATCAGTTCGGATTTTGCTTGCGATTGCTGCTTACTACGACTATGAGATCTGGCAATTAGCCAGATGGTTTTCTTTCCAAGAGAAATGAAAACCTAGTGTGTAAGCTGTTGCGAACCATATATGGTTTAAAGCAAGCTTCTCAAAAGATGGAACATTCGTTTTGATGAGATAATCAAAGAGTTTAGTTTTATCAAAAAACGTAGATGAACCATGCGTTTACAAAAGGGTTAGTGGGAGCGCGATAACATTTCTTGTATTGTATTGAATTCTAGTTGACACACATAACAACATAGCAGACCCACTCACAAAGCTACTTTCTGAAAGTCACTTTGATCGTCATAAAGACAAGATGGGTATTAGATACCAGAGTGATTGGATTTAGTACAAGTGGGAGATTGAAAGGAATATGTCCTAAGTCCAATCATGTATGAGGATTTAGGAATAACTTTTATGTAATCTGTTTTGATTTCATTGATATTAATAAAAGACTTGTTTTGTTTTTATTACGGGCTCTATCTACTTAAGTGTTTAAATAAGATATACCATAGTTTAGAGTAAAGCTTTTTATGGATTATGATGAGATCATAATAGTGAGACCTAAAAAGATGATAACTCTAAACTTAAATAGTTCCTGGTCATAGGATTACTAACTGGTAATTAATAATTCACAAAGAGCGGTACATACTATGCTTGCTTCATTATGAAGGATGTCTGTTCTCATAGACATTTGTGTGGTGACACTATAGCTAGTATGTAGGTGCTTATTATAGAATAAGTTCACTGAACATGACTCGCACAGCTGAACAACTGATGGAGTTCACTCACGTGTCAGCAGTTGTTCACATAGTGATAGTTTTACAAGTATCCTTAGACTTGAGGTCATCATAGCCATCTTGTGTACACTGAACTATGCTTTGGTTTAGTTCTTAGTCTCCAGGGACAATTATTAGGGCTCTTCTGGGTATAAGAATTTGTACACGAAGATAGTGTATGATCAATAAAGGATCTACCCCTTCCAGTGAAGGAAGCGAATGTTCAAGGCTGATCCACTTATGCTAGTTCAGGAATCTCTGGCCAGAGTGAATGAAATTATAAAGGAGTTTCTAATTTGCATAGAACTACGCATTGTAAATGGTAAGCAAGTGATTGAATTAGATAGGCTTGACACGAGATCCATGCCTTGTATTTAATCGGGATATTGTAGGGTAGAAGGAGTTTATTGTACGGTAACTATTCACTGAATAGGTTCTTGGTATTCTAAGCAGTGAATTCATATTATCCGGATAGTCGCGATATGCTGAGAAGTATCCCTCACGATGTAGAATAAATGTGATTAATTAATTAATCATATTTAATAAATTAGAGAATTTATATAAATAATGATAAAATAGTTTTATTATTATTTATTTCTACTACCGGCTTAATATTGAACCTACAGGGTCACACCATAAAAAGAGAATGATTTAATGGTGGAGGAATTAATTAATAATGGCTAAATAATTATTTATTTGTGAAATAAATAATTAATTGGCAAATTTAATAATTGATTAAATGAGATTTAATTGATTATAAATTAAGTAAGAAAAGTTCTTAATATTATTAATTAAAGGATTTAATTTTTGGAAATTAAATCAAGAGAGAGAATTATTTCTAAAGTGTTTAGAAAAAGGATAATAATTAAAAGGTGTTTTAATTATTAATGAGAATAATAAATGGGATAATAATAATATTATTTATGGGAAAATTTCAGCTGAAAATTTTGCCTATAAATACACTATTATATACCCTATTTTATTCCAACCCACATCGAACCCGAAAACCCAAAAAGTTTGGAAAACCCAATTTTCTCCACCTCCTTCCTCCTCCTTAACATCATTTTCTTGGTGGATACCGGTGGAGTGCTTCACACTTGAGGAGCAACTGCTAAGGATCTCTGATCGTTGTCTCCGAATTATTTTAAAAGGTTAGATTTGATCCCTCGAATTTTTATTCACGATTTATATGCTTTTATTTGGATTTTATATGTGTAAAAGTGTTTTGCCATGCCCCCGCTGCGATTAAAATCCAACACTATACCTCAGACGACTACATCTCTTAAGCATGCATCAAAACAATAACATGACCATGTATATATAGTCACCACAAACTTAGCCAACAAGACATACCTAATCTGATTACAATAATAATTGTCTACCCATACAATTATTACTCATTCCCATTATGATAATAATTGTCAACACATACAATTATTACTCAATCCCATTATGATAATAATTGTCAACAAATACAATTATTACCCAATCCAATTATATCTTGTATCACCAAGCCCATATCACATATTGGGTTTAACCCTAACAATCCTCCCCTGCAACCCAATACTCCAGATCAGGTTGAATGGTAACCATCAAAACATCAACGTCTGTTTACCGATGCCTCCCCTCGAACAAGAATCCATTCATCTCGTTCTTCCAACTTTTGAGAATCACTAAGGGCCGTATAGTGACCTCCAATAACACCAGACTACCGTTATTCATCCTAACGGCATATCCATCCTCAAAATCATGTGCATCAACCACGAGTGCCTCCTTTCAGCATTGAGTCACCTGATCCTTGCTTTCACAATCCTTCGGCCTCTTTTGAAGAACATCACGAGTATCATCCAAAATTTCTCACCTGGTCGATCAACCATCAAACCATTGAAACTATTGCAATGATCTCTTCCATCTTCCATATCGAGTCCGAACGAATTGATCCACGGTGCAAGTCAACCGCCATACCGCACGTAACTTTGTCAGCAAATCCATCAACGTACTCCACCATACCAATTGAACCTCAAACGTTCCTCCAACCCAATTCATCACGAACCTCGAACCACGGCTCTGATACCACTTGTTAGGAGGAAACACATACACATATTTGAGATTCAATTCTACCAATAAAGAGTACGCACACAAACACACGACAATATATTTGACGTGGAAAACCCACATCCCAACTTATATTATTAATCAAAATAATTATTGGTAATACATCAATATATAACACCGTAATGGTGTCCCAAACTAATACTTGAGCATACCAATGCTCAAGTATCTCTCGCACTATACCTAAGACGACTACATCTCTTAAGCATACATCAAAACAATAACATGTCTATATATATATAGCCATCAAAAACTTAGCCAACAAGACATACCTAATCCGATTACAATAATAATTGTCTACCCATACAATTATTACTCATTCCCATTATGATAATAATTGTCAACACATACAATTATTACTCAAACTCATTATGATAATAATTGTCACCAAATACAATTATTACCCAATCCAATTATGTCTTGTATCACCAAGCCCATATCACATATTGGGTTTAACCCCAACATAAACCCGATAATGATGGTAACCGAAGTACAGTGAGAAATACGAAGAAGAATTTTTGCCCTTGGCAGGCGAGAAACCACAAAATAATAAGCTAATTATAAGGACGACATTCCTAAGGTACCACTCCTCATTAACTTTGTAATATTATGTATCTTTTGTGCTACTTTTATATTGAGGAATTAGATGCAACCTACTAAAGGTTAGAAAGTATAATTTTTTGAGCATCTCTATTGAAAGATCATGAGAGTCTACAATATAATAGAATTAAGAGCCAAGACAAGGCAGGATACATGAAACACCTCTGAGAGGCATTTGAAGTGCTGATGCACCACAAAATGATGTTAAATCCTACAAGGTGTGCCTTCAAGGTAGGATCTGGAAATTTTTGGGCACATCTCTGAGTGGGGAATCAAGGCCAATATTGATAAGAATCCTGGTTATGGAACCTTCATCTTTCATTCAGAACATAGAGTGCAATTGAGGAGAGGTTCATCTCCAAATCCAGTGACAAGTGTTTACCCTTCTTCACGGTATTGAAGAAAGTAAAGGACTCTTCATGGACTGATAAAAACAAGGTAATCTTTGAGGAATTAAAGAAGCAGGTGACCGGAACACCCGAATAAGTACTGAATCTATACACGGAGAACTAAATTGCGTAATTAAGATTTGTCCCGGTGAGAAAAGACATGGAGGTTCATCAACCCACCTCCTATGACAGTGAAGTTTTATGTGAATAACTCCAGTATTAAGAAGTCCGCATTAGCCATGACCACGATGCGAGGAAATTAAATTGTATTTTTGAGTGTGTACTATTAAAAAACTAGCCCCCGGGGGGCAGAATGCACAGCCCTGAGGCTAGGGGAAAGTTGTTTAAGTGGACAACTGAGCCTTGCAAATTCTTTATAAATATGGACCATGTTTAAGGTTCAAGATTTTATTAACTTCATGGTTAAATGCCCCATTGACAACCAAGAAGTCGGGGGTAGGAAGAGATACCTCATGAGGGAAAGGAAATATGAAAATAAGGGAAAATCATGACACTCAAGTGATATTCGGTTCTTTATTTTGATGGATCGTCAAAAATAAAAATAATTAGTGCAAGATTATGATAGATCTATGATAGAATTTGTCTTGATATTGGATTTCTCAAATGATGAACAAAGAAAACAAGTATGAGGCCTTGGTGGCCAGAATTGTCTTAGCTGAAACCCCGAGGGTCAAGAACCTCAAAATTTCGTGGAGACTCAATGTTGGTGAAGTAAATATGGAATTCAAAATGATGTATGGGAAAACAACAAAATATGAGAGACTTGTGAAGCCATGACTCAATTTAATGAGTGCTGCATCCTGTGGGAGGAAAGCATGATGGCCGTTGCCTATTAAATAGAAAGTTGCATGGGAAGTTTATACTTCTAAGTCCCGAAGACCCAAAAACTAATAAAAAACTGCTAGCACCGATATGAGTGAGGAATTGTTGCCTAGGGGACTCAACTCGAAACTAGTCGGTGACCCGACGATGCCATGGGAAAATGAAAAATGTTGGAAAAGATTTGGAGCTTCAATCCGATTGTAAGGACTTTATGCAAGAAGTAGTTCGTGATTCCTTACTTGAAATTCCTGAAACCCCGGAAAACGAAATTGAACTTAAAAGAAGTACATGAGAAGAACTGTGGGCTACTGTTGTGTATATGTTGTGAACTTGATGATTTCATTAACAAAACACCTTAGTAGATTTAACTTAGTGAAAAATGTAGCACTCGATGGATAAGCAAATATAGTCATGACGGATGACTCAATATAGTCCCGACGGATGATGATTTGACATCCATCGAGTGAGTAGCTTATGTAAGAATAAGTCATGTAGCACATTTCTGCATACACCTTTGTATAGATTCTGTAGTAGCATATAAGTCACGTTGACTTTAATTAGATATGCAGAATAGGTTGATTAATTGTACATTTATGATGTCTTGTAATTCTGCATAAATGAAATGAAGTCAAGTGCTAAATAGCTACCCGACAGATGATCAACAAAGCTACCCGACGGATGATCATGTACCCGACGGATAATCAATTCAAATATCTGTTGACAGTGAAAACACAGTCACATGCGTCGAGTGTATGCAAAAGGAACGTGGGAGCCTATTCAACTGGGTGTTTGAGAACAAAGAAGCATTGCCATTTCCATGCTATTATGAAGATATTCAAAGATGCTGGAATAGAGTAGTGAAGCAGCATAGTATTAGACTTGATAGGTTTTGTTTTATTATCTTGTCTTATTACTGTGTAATCTTGGTGATATATAAACCAAGAGTGGCAAGTAGAACAACAACAAGACTAAGCAAGTATTTTTCTCAGAGAAACATTTGTAAGCTGTATCCTTAGCATTTCTCTGTAAGTTTAGTTGTTCTCATTTGTATATATATATATCTGGTGGATACATTCAAATCCACCAGAAAGTTTTAAAGACTTTTTATATTATTACTTTGTGTTTTGATTCATATTTAACTTGTCATTCCGCACTTTGCAAATCAAAACACTGTCATATATATCTTAAGTTAGAACATTTTATAATTCAGAAAAAGTTTCAAGAATTCCATTCAACCCCCCTTCTGTAATTCTTGTTGCATTGTTAGGGACTAACAATTGGTATCAGAGCAAGCTCTTGAAGAACAAAGAGTTTAAAGATCACAACAAACAGCAAGATGAACAAGAAGGATGTTGGAGTGAAGATTCCTTTTCTAGACAAAGACAATTACCATCACTGGAAGGTAAAGATGCATCTTCATTTACTTTCTCAAGATGAGGCATATGAGGATTGCATAGAGAGAGGCCCTCATGTACCAATGAGAGTTGTAACTGGAAATGAGCCATCAGTTCCCAAGCCAAGGCATGAATGGTCAGATCCTGATATTGAACAAGTCATGAAGGACAAGAAGGCCATGAATATTCTGTTTAATGGAGTTGATGATGACATGTTTGACAACATCATCAATTACAAAACTGCCAAGGAAGTTTAGGATACAATTCAGATTATCTGTGATGGCACTGAACAAGTTAGAGAAAACAAGATGCAGTTACTAATTCAGCAATATGAGCATTGCCACTTTGAAGAAGGTGAAACTCTCACTGATATCTTTAGTAGATTTCAATAGCTACTAAATGCTCTAAAGCTGCATGGAAGAGTCTCCCAAACCAAAGATTCTAACCTCAAATTTCTGAGATCCCTACCAAAAGAATGGAAACCAATGACAGTCTCCTTGAGAAACTCACAAGAATACAAGGAGTTTACACTAGAGAGACTATATGGTATTCTAAAGACTTATGAGCTTGGAGTAGAACAAGATGAAAGAATGGAGAAAGGGAGAAAGAAAGGAGGATCCATTGCACTAGTTGCTGAGTTAGAAAAAGAGAAGGAGATGAAGATAGAAGCTGTTGAGTCTACTTCAAAGGTCTGTAAAAAACAAGGGCAAGGTGCTGGTAGCAGAAAATGAAGATTCTTTGAGCCAAGATGATATGGATGACATTGATGAACATCTAGCATTTCTTTCCAGAAGATTTTCCAAGCTCAAGTTCAAGAAGAACTTTGGAGCAGCTAAGCCAAATAGAAATATGGTGGATAAATCAAAATTCAAATGTTTCAAATGTGGCCTGGCAGGGCACTTTGCTAGTGAGTGTAGAAAGTCAGATTCCAGCAAGAAGAAGTTTGAGCCTGTGGACTATAAACAGAAATATTTTGAGTTGCTCAAACAAAAGGAAAGGGCTTTCATTACACAAGAAAATGGCTAGGTAGCAGATGGTCTGGATGAGGATGAGGATGTCACCTATGTCAATCTAGCCCTAATTTTAACGACTCGTGTATTTTTATTTTATTTGGAAGTGTAATAAAGGTTTAAGTAAATAAATAAAATGTGTCTATTGATTTTGGCAGCGGTTATTCATTTTTATTTAATTGTTTATAATTTGTTGATATGTGGGATTGGAATTGTGATATTTATTGGTGAGTTATATGATTTTATTTCGCTTGTAAAAGTGATTTTATTGTAATTTTAATTCCATAAATATTTGAGTTGTCTTTAAAATTGGTTTTCTAATTTTATAATTTCAATAATTATTTTTAGGACTTTATAAAATTGAGAAACCAATATTTCGTTAATTATTCATTTTTTTAAATGATTTTCTGAGTGTGTTTAATGGTAAAATCCATATTTAATTATCGAAATCTCCAAAAATTATGAAACTTATATTTTATTAAGCTCATATTATTCTGAGAATTTTAAAATTATTTTGGGAATTTTCAGGAATCGTTTCACCCGCGCGTCGTTGCGTTGTTTGTTAAAGAGCGGGTATAAAGTGCTCTTTCGGAATTGTTTTTAAAATTTTAAAAATTATGTTTTTAATTAGTTCGAATATTTCGGATCTTTTTGGATTAGTTGGAATTTATTTCAATGTGTTTTTAATACTACTTGATTCGTTAAAAAAATAAATGCTGGAATATAAATTGGGTTCTGGGGATTCAGAAATTCAGATTAATAAAAAAAACAAAACGTATCTTGTTTAACAGGACACGTGTGGCTGCCTTGTTAATTCCTATATTCATTTCCCTTTCGGGTATTTGACAGTCTCGGCTCTCTCTTTAATCTCTCCTCCTCGATCATCTATTTAATCTCTCCTCCCTCTCTCTTCTGTTTCTTGCTGTTCTCGGTGTGCCGCCATGTTCATCTCAGGCTTGTTTCCGGTGAGTGGCCGTGGTATGGTTACTTCGATTCTTCCTGTTGTTGTATGCTTATATATATATATGTATGTATACTGGTGTGCAATTGGCTGTGGTCTCTGTGTTGTTATTCCGGTCGCCACCTCCTCTCTCCGATTCCGGCGAGAGGGGTGAGGCGCTGTGTGTTGGTGCTGCTGCACGCGCTGCGCGTGTGTGCGGCTGGGTTCCTGTTCGTTTCTGTGGTTTGTTCAGTTGGGTTATTTTGCTGGGCTTGTGTTAATTTTGTTGTTGGGCCTGCAGTTTGGGCCGATACATTTGGGCCTTTTTCTGTTGGGCCGAAACTATGCAGTTGGGTTTGATTATTATTATTCTTTTTTTGCAGGAATTATTGAGTAAAATTCATGATATTATTAATTCGCGTGGGAAAATAATTATTAATAAATCGGTGGAATTTATTTGGATACCCGAATATTTCGGGCACCAATAAGTTTTGCCGTCGTACCGCGATGACTCGTTACGAGCGGACGGTGGACGGTGATGACGATGTTCTGAGTCCTAAATTTTATAAATAAATAAAATGATTAAGTAAAATATTTTCGGACTTAAATAATTAATTGTGATTGGTGTTGGGATGTAAGTTGTATAAAATGATGAAGTAATATTGTGAATTGTGTGATTGAGGGCGTCGATTGTAATCGACGGGTAGTCTTATAAATAAATAAGATGCTGCCAAATTTCCTAAAAATATATTCGAAAATGTACGTATTTATATTATACGTATTACCCTAACAACATTCCGACTACGTGACTATGTGATTACGAGTTTATATGTATAATAATAATACGAGTCGGGTTATCGGATTGAGTTGTTAGGATTTGAGGATATCAAGCATGTCGGTGTAACTAATTAGGGTACTTTGTATTTGTAGATACCAGTCGAGTTTTCCCAGGATCGAAGTCAGTGTGAAGGCTACTTAGGCTTTTGTAAAGCGTTGTAAGGCAAGTACCCCTGAGCATTCTTTTATGGTTCAGTGCATATGAATAGCTAAATGTTTTATTCTCGTAATGGAACAGAAATGTTTTAAGTTACGTATCCCCAGTAGCTATAATTCACTGCTTTCAAATTGTTTTCGGGAAAAGTAACTTCGAAAGGTACCTATCTCGAATTAAATGATTTGCGAAACGGATTTTATATGTGTGCTGGTTAAATAAATGATTTTGAAAATGAGATAGGTACAAATGTGTTGAAAACTGGATAAAACGGTCAGATATGGGATACATTGGGGCCAGAGTAGGCCTATTGAGGTGGCGTAAGAGGCTAATTCGGTTGCTTGCACTATAAAACCGATTAGTCCAGTAGGTCAGAGACCTAGCTAGTCTCTGAGTTCCGGAACAGGTAAATGGGATGGCAGTTAGAGTCGTCTGGTGTTGATAGCCTGATCAGCTGTCTTCACATATCCGATATGTATCTGATTGGGATTTGTGAATTACATAAGAGCTTAAATAGTTGATACAGCGGTTTTATAAAATGATTAGCGTGCTAAAATTGGACTCTGGTATTACACAGCACACTACTATATTATTTTAACAAAGCATGCTAATTAATGATATCCGGTTACCTTTGATTTTCATTATGAAATGTTGATATCATGGTTACAGTTCTGTTCCTTTTATTGTTACATTCCAGTTTTTATTCTGTTATTCATATCTTGGTACTGCTGAGCGATTATGCTCACCCTTGCAAACTATTATGTATATTTCGCAGATGCCTAGAAGATCAGTCAAACCGACCTATGTTCCTGCCCCTACTAGACATGGCTCCTCTGAGGTAGTTTGTATCAGGCCATGAGGTCTGAAGAGTTGTTGAATAAAGTTAGTGTGTCTTAGATGTTGAATAAAGAATTTGTAATAGTGAGAACCTGAATTATACTTGAACCTGGATCGGATCTTGGTTTGGGGTCAAGTTAGTATATTTAATAAATAAATATGTTGTTTATATTTTTGGTAATTGTGTTTAGTGACGTCAACTCCTGACCCCGGGGTTGAGGCCGTCACACTAATGGCCAAGTCTGATGAAACAGAGACAAGTTCTTCAAGTAATCAGGTAATCACCACTAACCTTGCACATTTATCTAAAGTTGAGTGTAATGATGCAATAAATGACAAACATATTGAGGAGCAAACCTTTAGAGTCATTCGAGGGTTCCAACGGCGTTACCCTGGCATCTATTAAATGTTTTGATAGAATTGCCTTGACCTGGTTGTGTCTTGCCTGTATATTTATAATGTTGGCAGTGGCCTATAGCGATTTCGAGTTCTCCATCTCGGGAGAATCCTTCTGATTCGGATAGCTCAGATTCTGAGAGACCCCCTGATGTTGTTACTGAGGAGACCCCTATGCCTCCTCCCCCAGTACCTTCTTTTGTGCCTCGAGACATCCCTGGATCTGGTCCTCGTCCCCGTTGGGTACGTAGGTCTGTGTCTGCTGTCAGGGATTTCCCTCCCGGCTGCGGTCCCAGTTCTTCCATGATGAGACCTCCGGTACCTCCTGTGGCCCCTAGTGGTACTTCTTCACCGATCCCTTACCATTTCCATAGGGCGGTGAATACTTCCTTTATCAGAGATCAGAGTCCAGAGTTTGCTACCCAGTTGGACCAGGTACCTATTGCACCATTTCAGGGTATTTCTGCCCCTTCCCCTGAGGTGCGAGCCCGTGTGCGAGCATTGACTCAGATGGCTGTAGAGAGGGCTAGATCTGTTGACCGTTTCATTAGTTCAGAATTCAGAGCTGTGCAGTATCAGGACCTAGTGAACTGGCTAGTGTTTGAGCTAGGTTCCATTGGTGGCAGTGGTAGTGGCTAGGCAAAGTTGCAGCAGGGGGATGCAGAGCTCAGAGTGACTTCTATGAGTTCTGTAGTTGTTTATCTTGTATATGTACATTATGTTATGATAGTTTGTAGTAGGTGAGGCTGTTATGACAGCCAATTTTGGTTTGTATTCGGATGGTTCTTTTCCGTTAGATTTTCATTTGTACTAGTTAGATTCTGTTGATTACTGTATTTCAGCTGCTTTATTTTATTGTTCAGTTTTTAGATATTGTGCGTTGCTATTATTGTTGTTATTATTATTGTTGTTTCTGTTGCTGGCATTTTTAGACCGTAATCCTTCACTCAGGATGAATCCAATTATAATGGGGATGAGAATATTGTCTTAGTGGCAACGCTCTCCTGATGCATAAATATAAATTGCTGGAGCCATCCAATTTCTTATATATGACTGTTATGTTTCAGGAGATGCCACCAAAGATAAATTCTCAGCCCAATAACGGATCTGCTGGGGATCCTTCCATGAGTGACTTGATGAACTTGTTACGTCAGCAGACTGTACAGCTGGCCCAACAGCAACAACAATTCCAGCAGCAGCAACAACAATTGCAACAACAACAACAACAGCAACAACAGCTCATACAGCAAGAACAACAGCAAATCCAACAGCAGCAACTACAAATCCAACAGCAGCATGAGATGAGAGGGGCAAATCAAGGTGTTAGTTTTAAGTCTTTTCAAGCAGTGAAGCCCCCAGAGTTTAAAGGAGAAGTAGATTTTGTTGCTTCCAGGATATGGTTAAAGGAAATGGAAAAAGCGTTTGCGCTCACCAAGGTGAGTGAGGATTTAAAGACTGATTATGCTAGTTATTTTCTGAGAAATGATTCGAATTATTGGTGGGAATCTACGCGAGCCCTAGAAGGAGAAGGTCCAGTTCCCTGGACCAGATTTACAGAATTGTTTTTGGAAAAATACTTTCCAGACTGTCTCCAAAGACAAATGGAGATGGAATTTTTGGAACTGAAACAAGGAGATAGGAGTGTCACGGAATATGAAGCGAAGTTTACGGAGTTGGCTCGTATAGAACCGGAATATGTGAGTTCAGAAGCTCAATGAGCGAAGCGGTTTCAACAAGGGTTGAAGCCAGAAATAAGGAGTGGAGTTGTAGCTCTATAGCTTAAAACTTATACTTCGGTAGTCCAGGCTGCCCTAGTGATAGAGAGTGATCAGAAGTTGGCTGCAAAAGAGCAGGGTGAGAAGAAGAGGAAATTTGAAAGTGGACCCGCTAAGTCAGAATTAGGAATAGCAAGTCGGAAGTTCCAGCGTTGGTTTGGCAAGAATAAGAATAAGAAGTTTAAAAGGCAAAATTTTCCCCAAGCTAAACCCGGAACAACATCAGTTAACTCTGCCCCGACGAGGATGAGTAAGCCAGTGGCTGACTGTAAGACATGTGGGAAAAAGCACAGTGGACAGTGCCGAGAGAACGTTAATTGTTTTAAGTGTGGACAGAAAGGTCACTATTCCACAGAGTGTAAGTCCGAGATTCAAGGAGTTACTTATTTTAGTTGCGGCAAAGTGGGACACATAGCTAGAAATTGCAAGTCAGTGACCCAAGGTAATGCGGGAAGAAGTGTGTCCCAAGGACTAGCAACCAGTACTGCTAGAGCTAGGACTTTTAAGATGACCCAGAAGTCTCCAGTCCATGACTCCGATGTGGTTGCAGGTACGCTTATTCTTAATTCTGTACCTGTTAACGCTTTGTTTGATTCGGTAGCGTCCAAATCTTTTATAATGAATTGTGTGAATAAAATGCAATTAATGTTAGAAGACCTAGACGAACCTCTAACCATAGAAGTGGCTAATAAAGATAAAGTACCTGTAAAACAATTTTGTCCTAGATGTTCCCTCGAGATTTCGGGGTATATGTTTCCTGTTGACTTAATACCCTTCGAGTTGGGAGACTTTGATGTTATTTTAGGTATGGATTGGTTGTCCCGATATAGGGCAAATATTGATTGTAAGAAGAAGAGAGTTGTTATGTACACCCCAGATAATAAAAGGATCAGCTACCAAGGACAGAGACAAGATAGGAAGTTCCTTTCAGTGATACAAGCAAGAAGATTGTTGCGGCAAGGATGTGAGGCGTACTTGGCTCATGTGGTGGATACGAAGAAAGAGACCCCTATTTTGGATGAGATCCCTATAGTAAGAGAATTCCCTGACATTTTTCCAGAAGAGTTACCAGGATTACCACCTGATCGAGAGATAGAGTTTTCCATTGATTTGATACCTTGAGCTGAACCCGTTTCTAAGGCTCCATACAGAATGGCCCCGATGGAAATGAAAGAATTGGCTAAGCAACTTCAAGAATTATTGGATAAGGGAGTTATTCGACCCAGTATTTCCCCGTGGGGTGCTCCAGTGCTATTTGTGAAGAAAAAGGATGGAAGTATGAGATTGTGTATTGATTACAGAGAGCTGAACAAGTTGACGATAAAGAATAAGTATCCTTTGTCGTGAATCGATGATTTGTTTGATCAGCTTAAGGGAGCATGTTACTTTTCAAAGATTGACTTAAGATCTGGCTACCACCAACTGAAGATAAAGCCCGAGGATATCCCCAAGACTGCATTCAGAACAAGGTATGGCCATTACGAGTTTCTAGTGATGTCGTTTGGATTGACGAATGCACCAACGGCTTTCATGGATTTGATGAATAGGGTATACAAGGAGTATTTGGATAAATTTGTTATTGTATTTATTGATGACATCCTCATATATTCGAAGAATCCAAAAGATCACACAGTGCATCTGCAGATTGCCCTTCAAAAGTTAAGAGAAAAGCAATTGTATGCTAAGTTTTCTAAGGGTGAGTTTTGGTTGACGGAAGTACAGTTTCTTGGACATGTGGTGAGTAAGGAAGGTATCAAAGTAGATCCAGTAAAGATTGAAGCTGTATCAAAATGGGAGCAACCGAAGACACCAACGGAAATAAGGAGCTTTCTTGGATTAGCAGGATATTATCGAAGATTTGTGAAAGATTTCTCGAAGATTGCGTCCCCATTAACCAAGTTGTCCAGGAAGAATGAGAAGTTCATTTGGACGGAAAAGTGTGAAGAAAGTTTCCAGGAATTAAAACGAAGGTTAGTGACGGCTCCAGTATTAATATTACCAGATGAGATGGGAAACTTTGTAATCTACAGTGATGCTTCTTTGAAAGGATTGGGTTGTGTGTTAATGCAGCATGACAAAGTGATTGCTTATGCCTCCAGACAGCTAAAGCCTCACGAGCAAAAATATCCAGTTCATGACCCTGGATTGGCGGCTATAGTATTTGCTTTAAAGTTATGGCGTCACTACTTGTATGGAGAGAAATGCGATATTTACACCGATCATAAGAGCCTGAAGTACATATTCACGCAGAAAGATCTGAACATGAGATAGAGAAGGTGGTTGGAGTTGATTAAGGACTATGATTGTTTGATTAATTATAACCCAGGTAAAGCCAATATAGTGGCTGATGCCTTGAGTAGGAAGGAAAGGCTGAATATGGTTAAGATTGCGGAGGAATTGGCACGAGACTTGGAAAGAATGGAAATTAAAGTTCGAGTACTTAATGAAAGTCATGAGCAACTATATGAAGTTACTTTCCAACCAACATTGATGGAAAAGATCAAAAGGTGTCAAGAAGGAGTTATGGAACAAGAGTTGGATACTTTGACAGGAGAAGAATTATGTACTCAAAAAGATAGTCAAGGTTTGTATAGATTCTCATCCAGAGTTTGGATTCCTAATGTAACGGAATTGAAGAACGAAGTATTGCAGGAAGCTCATAACTCTAGGTTTTCTATCCACCCTGGTAGTACCAAGATGTACCAGGATTTGAAGAGAAATTTTTGGTGGCCAGGAATGAAGAAGGATATTGCCAATTGGGTAAGTAAGTATCACGTGTGTCAAACGGTGAAAGCAGAGCATCAACGACCCAGTGGATTGTTACAACCTTTGGAAATTCCCCAATGGAAATGGGAGACATTGCTATGGATTTTGTAGTGGGATTGCCAAAGACGAGAGCGAATCATGATGCTATTTGGGTAATCATTGATAGGTTGACTAAGTCGGCGCATTTCCTTCCGATTAATGAAAGGTATTTGTTGGAAAGGCTAGTTAAGTTATACTTGGATGAGATAGTTACCAAACACTGAGTGCCTGTTTCTATAGTGTCGGATCGAGACCCGAGATTTAATTCCAGGTTCTGGACTAAATTCCAAGAGTGCCTAGGAACGAAATTGAATATGAGCACCGCTTATCATCCTCAGACGGATGGCCAAAGTGAGAGAACGATTCAGACCATAGAGGATATGTTGAGAGTCTGTGTTCTAGATTTTAAAGGTAATTGGGATGAACACCTACCTTTGATTGAGTTCTCGTATAATAACAGATACCATGCCAGTATTGGGATGCCACCTTACGAAGCTTTGTATGGGATGAGGTAGGAGAAAAGAAAGTGTTAGGTCCTGAGTTGGTTCAGCAAACCAAGGATGCCATAGTGTTGATTCGGAAAAGGTTGGAAGCAGCTCAAGATAGACAAAAGAAGTATGCAGATTTACATAGGAAAGATATGGACTTCGAGATAGGAGCTCTAGTGTTATTAAAGGTGTCACCCTGGAAAGGGTTAGTGCGATTTGGTTAGAAGGGTAAGCTTAGCCTTAGATTTGTAGGACCCTTTGAGGTTTTGAAGAGAGTGGGAAAGGTCGCTAATGAGATAGCGTTACCACCGCAGTGGCAGCACATTCATAATGTGTTTCACGTGTCTATGTTAAAGCCCTATGTTCCTAATTCGAATCAAGTCATAGAATACGAACCGATTGAGCTTCAACCAGATTTGTCCTATGTGGAACAACCGGTTCAAATCCTAGACCGTAAGGAACGAGTCCTTAGGAATAAGTCAATTCCTATAGTAAAAGTTTTATGAAGAAATCCTCAAGTGGAAGAGTCTACGTGGGAATTAGAGTCAGACATGCTTGATATATATCCTCATTTGTTTAGCTGAGTCAGATTCTGGGGATATAATCTTTTTAAGGGGGAAAGGATATAACGACTTGTGTATTTTTATTTTATTCGGAACTGTAATAAAGGTTTAAGTAAATAAATAAAATGTGTCTATTGATTTTGGCAGCGGTTATTGATTTTATTTAATTGTTTATAATTTGTTGATATGTGGGATTGGAATTGTGATATTTATTGGTGAGTTATATGATTTTATTTCGCTTGTAAAAGTGATTTTATTGTAATTTTAATTCCATAAATATTTGGGTTGTCTTTAAAATTGGTTTTCTAATTTTACAATTTCAATATTTATTTTTAGGACTTTATAAAATTGAGAAACAAATATTTCGTTAATTATTCATTTTTTTAAAATGATTTTCTGAGTGTGTTTAATGGTAAAATCCATATTTAATTATCGAAATCTCCAAAAATTATGAAACTTATATTTTATTAAGCTCATATTATTCTGAGAATTTTAAAATTATTTTGGGAATTTTCAGGAATCGTTTCACTCGCGCGTCGTTGCGTTGTTTGTTAAAGAGCGGGTATAAAGTGCGCTTCCGGAATTGTTTTTAAAATTTTGAAAATTATGTTTTCAATTAGTTCGGAATATTTCGGATCTTTTTGGATTAGTTGGAATTTATTTCAATATGTTTTTAATACTACTTGGTTCGTTAAAAAAATAAATGTCGGGATATAAATTGGGTTCTGGGGATTCAGAAATTCAGATTAATAAAAAAAACACGTATCCTGTTTAACAGGACACGCATGACTGCCTTGTTAATTCCTATATTCATTTCCCTTTCGGGTATTTGACAGTCTCGGCTCTCTCTTTAATCTCTCCTCCTCGATCATCCCTTTAATCTCTCCTCCCTCTCTCTTCTGTTTCTCGCTGTTCTCGGTGTGCCGCCGTGTTCATCTCCGGCTTGTTTCCGATGAGTGACTGTGGTTTGGTTACTTCGATTCTTCCTATTGTTGTATGAGTATACATATATATATGTATGTATACTGGTGTGCAATTGGCTGTGGTCTCTGTGTTGTTATTCCGGTCGCCACCTCTTTTCTCCGATTCCGGCGAGAGGGGTGAGGCGCTGTGTGTTGGTGCTGCTGCACGCGCTGCGCGTGTGTGCGGCTGGGTTCATGTTCGTTTCTGTGGTTTGTTCAGTTGGGTTATTTTGCTGGCCTTGTGTTAATTTTGTTGTTGGGCTTGCAGTTTAGGCCGATACATTTGGGCCTTTTTTCTGTTGGGCCGAAACTATGCAGTTGGGTTTGATTATTATTATTCTTTTTCTGCAGGAATTATTGAGTAAAATTCGTGATATTATTAATTCACGTGGGAAAATAATTATTAATAAATCGGTGGAATTTATTTGGATACCCGAATATTTCGGGCACCAATAAATTTTCCCGCCGTACCGCGATGACTCGTTACGAGCGGACGGTGGACGGTGATGACGATGTTCTGAGTCCTAAATTTTATAAATAAATAAAATGATTAAGTAAAATATTTTCGGACTTAAATAATTAATTGTGATTGGTGTTGGGATGTAAGTTGTATAAAATGATGAAGTAATATTGTGAATTATGTGATTGAGGGCGTCGATTGTAATTGACGGGTAGTCTTATAAATAAATAAGATACTGCCAAATTTCCTAAAAATATATTCGAAAATGTACGTATTTATATTGTACGTATTACCCTAACAATATTCCGACTACGTGACTATGTGATTATGAGTTTATGTGTATAATAATAATACGAGTCGGGTTATCGGATTGAGTTGTTAGGATTTGAGGATATCAAGCATGTCGGTGTAACTAATTAGGGTACTCTATATTTGTAGATACCAGTCGAGTTTTCCCAGGATCGAAGTCAGTGTGAAGGCTACTTAGGGTTTTGTAAAGCGTTGCAAGGCAAGTACTCCTGACCATTCTTTTATGGTTCAGTGCATATGAATAGCTAAATGTTTTATTCTCGTAATGGAACAGAAATGTTTTAAGTTACGTATCCCCTGTAGCTATAATTCACTGCTTTCAAATTGTTTTGGGGAAAAGTAACTTCGAAAGGTACCTATCTCGAATTAAATGATTTGCGAAACGGATTTTATATGTGTGCTGGTTAAATAAATGATTTTGAAAATGAGATAGGTATAAATGTGTTGAAAACTGGATAAAACGGTCAGATATGGGATACATTGGGGCCAGAGTAGGCCTATTGAGGTTGCGTAAGAGGCTAATTCAGTTGTGCGCACTATAAAACCGATTAGTCCAGCAGGTCAGAGACCTAGCTAGTCTCTGAGTTCCGGAACAGGTAAATGGGATGGCAGTTAGAGCCGTCTGGTGTTGATAGCCTGATCAGCTGTCTTCACATATCCGCTATGTATCTTATTGGGATTTGTGAATTACATAAGAGCATAAATAGTTGATACAACGGTTTTATAAAATGATTAGCATGCTAAAATTGGACTCTGGTATTACACAGCACACTACTATGTTGTTTTAACAAAGCATGCTAATTAATGATATCCAGTTACCTTTGATTTTCATTATGAAATGTTGATATCATGGTTACAGTTCTGTTCCTTTTATTGTTACATTCCAGTTTTTATTCTGTTATTCATATCTTGGTATCGCTGAGCGATTATGCTCACCCTTACAAACTGTTATGTATATTTCGCAGAAGCCTAGAAGATCACTCAGACCGACCCATGTTCCCGCCCCTACTAGACCCGGCTCCTTTGAGGTAGTTTGTATCAGGCCATGAGGTCTGAAGAGTTGCTGAATAAAGTTAGTGTGTCTTAGATGTTGAATAAAGAATTTGTAATAGTGAGAACCTGAATTATACTTGAACCTGGATCGGATCTTGGTTTGGGGTCAAGTTAGTATATTTAATAAATAAATATGTTGTTTATATTTTTGGTAATTGTGTTTAGTGACGTCAACTCCTGACCCCGGGGTTGAGGCCGTCGCACTAATGGCCAAGTCTGATGAAACAGAGACAAGTTCTTCAAGTAATCAGGTAATCACCACTAACCTTGCACATTTATCTAAAGCTGAGTGTAATGATGCAATAAATGGCATGTCTACAGAATTATATCATTTGTGTGTTACAATTAAGTCTCTTACTAAGGAAAATGCTAAAATCAAAGAAAACAATTTGTTTTTAAGTGAGAGGAATAATGTGCTAGAATCTCAGTTTATTAAATTTGAAAAATTAAGAATTGAGTGTAAAATTGCTAAGGATGAGTTAACTGAGTACTTGAAGAAATAAGAGATCTTGAAGAAACAACTTGAACGAGAACATGAGGTGATTAAGGCATGGAAAACATCTAGAGATGTTCATGCTCAAATCACCAAAGTTCAACGTATTGAGTCGTTTTGTGATGCAGCCTGGAAGAAGAGTCAGGAGAAGCTGGAATCCCATTTGGTTGAAGGATTGCTAACAGATGTGGACTCGACGGATGATGAGAATCATCCGTCGGATAACCAAAAGGATTATCTGTCGAGTGACATAAATCCTCATCTGTCGGCTGTAAGCAAACCTGTGAGTAAAGCCAAACTTGCCAAGTTAAATGAAAAATATGGATCAGTTTCCAAAACTTCATTTCAGGAGAATCTAGTCAAGTGAGGAAGGAGAAGAAAGTGAATGTTGGACATCTGTCTATCAAATAATTGAATGACAGACTAGAAAAGATTGAGGTTAAAACATAGGCTAAAAAGAAAAACAATAGAAATGGTAAAGTGGGGATTAACAAACATAACAACCACACACCTGATAAGTATGCTCCAAGAAAAATTTGTGTTAAGTGTGGTAGTGTAAATCATCTGTCTGTTAATTGCAAAACTGCCATGCCCACTTCCATATCTATGCCACCTCCTTTTCCCAACATGAATGCCATGCCTTCTATGCCTATGAATGCTTTGTCTACACAGAATATGAATGAACAACTTGCTAATATGCCATTTGCACCTAATCCTTATTATGCTGCATTTAGTATGCCTCAAATGCCATTTAACATGCCCTACTGGAACAACATGTTTACAAGTAGAGTGCCATTTCCTGTTAATCAAAATGTGCAAGATAATTCTGTTGTAATGAATGGTTTCAAAGGTTCAACTCAAATGACTAAGGATGAATCTGATATCCCCAAGTCAAATGAGATCAAACCTAAGAAACAGAAGAAGAAAGCTAACAAGGCAGGACCCAAGGAAACTTGGTTACCAAAATCAACTTGATTTGATTTTAATGTGTGCAGGGAAACATAAAGAATCTGTGGTACTTGGATAGTGGATGTTTAAGACACATGACTGGTGATTCTACCCTGCTCACAGAGTTCAAGGAGAGAGCTGGCCCAAGTTTTACTTTTGGAGATGACAACAAGGGTTATAATGTGGGATATGGCTTGATTTCAAAAGACAATGTCATCATTGAGGAGGTTGCCTTAGTGGATGGTCTCAAGCATAATTTGTTGAGTATCAGCCAGTTGTATGATAAAGGCAATTCAGTAACCTTCAACTCAGAAGCCTGTGTTGTGACAAACAAGAAAAGCAACAAAGTGGTTCTCACTGGAGTGAGAAAAGGGAATGTGTACTTAGCTGACTTTAACTCATCAAATGCAGAATCTGTCACTTGTCTTCTCAGTAAAGCAAGTCAAGATGAAAGTTGGCTATGGCACAAGAAGCTATCCCATCTAAACTTCAAGACCATGAATGAACTTGTAAAGAAAGAACTGGTTAGACGCATTCCTCAAGTGGAGTTTTCTAAGGATGGACTGTGTGATGCTTGCCAAAAGGGAAAGCAAATTAAAGCATCATTCAGAAAGAAGCTTGATTCAACAATTGAAGAACCTTTGCAACTGCTACACATGGATTTGTTTGGACCAGTCAATGTGTTGTCCATCACAAGGAAAAGATTTTGCCTAGTAATTGTAGATGATTTCTCAAAGTTCTCTTGGACATATTTCCGTAAGTCTAAAGATGAGGCTAGTGAAATCATCATCAATCAGATAAGGCAAGTCAACAATCATCCTGATTTCAAAGTTACAAGAATCAGGAGTGACAATGGAACTGAGTTCAAGAATTCTGTCATGAGAGCATTTTGTGAAGAAAATGGGATTTTGCATGAGTTTTCAGCAGCAAGGAGTCCACAACAAAATGGGGTAGTAGAAAGAAAGAACAGATCACTTATTGAAGCTGCAAGAACAATGCTTGAAGAATCTAAGTTACCAACATATTTCTGGGTTGAAGCTGTAAATACTGCATGCTACACTTAGAATATTTCTTTGGTTAATCAAGCAAAATGCATGACTCCCTATCAATTGTTCAAGAACAAGAAGCCAACTCTAAATTTTCTTCATGTCTTTGGCTGCAAATGTTATATCTTGAGAAATCAAACTGATCAGAATGGGAAGTTTGGTGCTAAAGCAGATGAAGGAATTTTTGTTGGATATGCTGTTGGTAAAGCATACAGAGTCTACAATCTGAGAACCAACATTGTTGTGGAATCAATACATGTTGTGTTTGATGATAAAAAGATTGAAGGACTGCAAGATGGAGATTACCATGAGAGCCTCAAATTTGAAAATGTGGAGATGGTTAGTGATGAAAGTGATCAAGAAATAGTATCAAAGGATAATGCAGAAAAATCCACTACCAATGAGGCACAAAATTCGACATCTGTTGAGTTACAAAATGCTTCATCCGTCAGGAGACAATCTGCTTTATCCGTCGGGAGATAACCAGCTTCATCCGTCGGTACTCAAAATTCACCATCCGTCGGGTCATCAAAAGAAGCTGAAAGTCAGAATAGATCACTTACAGAAAGTTCCCCTTTCTCAAATCAAAGATCCATTAACTCAGGGGGAGTTTCTAATAATCAAAACTCAATCACACATCAAGATAACAATGAGGTCTCTTCATCTAGAGCTAATCTACCTCAACAAAGGAAATGGACAAAGGATCACCCATTTGAGTTCATCATTGGTGATGTATCTTCTAGAGTTCAAACAAGGAGAGCAACTCAAGAAGAATGTATATATAGCAGCTTCCTCTCTAAGGAAGAACCAAAGAAGGTAGAAGAAGCTTTGTTGGATCCTAATTGGATTTTAGCTATGTAGGAGGAGCTAAACCAATTTGAAAGTAATAAGGTATGGAAGCTGGTACCCAAGCCTAAAGGAAAGAATCCAATATACACAAAATGGGTATTCAGAAACAAGATGGATGAAAATGGCATAGTACTCAGGAACAAAGCTAGATTGGTTGCTAAAGGCTACTGTCTATAAGAAGGAATAGATTTTGATAAAACTTTTGCTCCTGTTACAAGACTTGAAGCCATCAGAATTTTCTTAGCCTATGCAGCCCATGCCAATTTCAAGGTCTATCAAATTGATGTCAAAAGTGCTTTCTTAAATGGAGATTTGGAGGAGGAAGTCTATGTCAGTCAGCCTCCTGGTTTTGAAGATCCAAATTTTCCAGAATATGTCTACTATCATTTGAAAGCACTTTATGGACTGAAGCAAGCACATAGAGCCTGGTATGACACTTTGTCAAAGTTTCTTTTAGAGAATCACTTCACTAGAGGTACTGTAGACAAAACCTTATTCTTTAGAAATGTAAATGGCTCTAGTATACTTGTTCAAATTTATGTAGATGACATTATTTTTGGCTCTATAGATGAAAAAGTTTGCAAAAAGTTTGCCAAATTGATGCAAAGTAAGTATGAAATGAGCATGATGGGAGAACTAACTTACTTTCTTGGTTTGCAAGTTAAGCAAGTTAGTGATGGAATATTGATTAGTCAAACTAAATACATTTATGATCTTTTAAAGAAGTTTGATCTAATGGATTGCACATCTGCAAAAACTCCCATGGCCACTGCAACTAAGCTTGAATTAAACACTACTGAAAAGTCTCTGGATATTTCAAGTTATAGAGGCATGGTTGGCTCACTTCTGTACTTAACAGCTAGTAGGCCAGATATAATGTTTGCTACATGTCTTTGTGCTAGATTTCAGGCTGATCCTAGAGAATCTCACTTAGTAGCTATTAAGAGAATTTTCAGATATCTCAAGGGAACACCAAAACTTGGCATTTGGTACCCTAGAGATTCTAATTGGTTATTCAGATGCAGATTATGCAGGTTGCAGAATTGATAGAAAAAGTATAACAGGAACCTGTCAATTTCTAGGAAACAAGCTTGTGTCCTGGTTCAGTAAAAAGCAAAATTCAGTTTCTACTTCTACAGCTGAAGCTAAATATATTATTGCTGGCAGTTGCTGTGCACAGATTCTGTGGATGAAAAAACAATTGCTAGACTATAGTCTGCAAGTGGAAAGAATTCCTATTTTCTGTGATAATACAAGTGCAATTGCCATCACTGAAAATCCAGTACAGCATTCAAGAACAAAGCACATAGACATCAAGTACCACTTCATAAGTGAACATGTAATGAATGGTACTGGGGAACTATATTTTTTTCCAAATGAAAAGCAGCTTGCAGATATATTTACCAAGCCACTGGATGAATCCACCTTTTCAAGGTTGGTAGGTGAGTTAGGTATGCTAAATTACTCTTGAATCTTCATAGATAATTTGCAAGTTGTAATGCAGCCAGAAATTTAATTAATTTTTCTGTTATTCCTAGTGGACTAACAATGAGATTTACAGAAGGGGGGTTGAATGTAAATCTCAAAACTTTTTCAAGTTTTGAGCAGTTTTGAAGGCTTTGTGTTCAAGATAAACAAGTGTGTGAATTGCTTTAAGCTAATACAGACAGATATATATTCAAGCACTAATATAAAGAACACAACAGACCTTAAAAAACTTTTCTGGTGGATTATTGTTCCACCAGAGATGGTATTTCATAAAATCTGTGATTCAAGATGTTGATCACAGCTGCATCCTAGTACAAACTAGATAATTTTTCTCTCAAGATTTTTCTAAACAGCACTGGAAAAAATTCTCATCTAATTACTAGCTGCTACTTGGTTTATATATCACCAAGTGTACAAGTGAAGACAAAGATAAAAATACAATAATAAAATAAGTTCTCCACTTGTTTCTTCTCCATATCACTCAAGTACTTTGTTGACTATTGCCTCTTTGTACTAGAGTAGAACGGCTGCTTTTTCTGATGTTCCTGAAATTAGGCTTCCACATTTCAGTTATCTCTGACAACCCATGTGCCTCTGTCTGCTGTTACAACTACCACTTATCAACTGCTATTTAACAGAACATTCGTTGAAGCCTTCATCCGTTGATGGCTTTATCCGTTGATGTGTTAGCAGTTGAAGCTCTATCCGTTGAAGCTTTAGAGACATCCGTTGAAGCTTTGTTTCTCATCCGTTGAAGGTCTTTAAGACATCCGTTGATACCACTTCATTTATACAAAATTACAAGGCATGAAATATTTACAATTGGCCTTCCTATTTGCATATCTTCTGGTAGTCAACATGACTTATATTTTCTCTCAACTTCTAAGAATTATATCTTAAATACAGAGACTGAAATGTGCTGCAACACTAGACTTATTTCTAAGTAAAGCTGCACCATCAACGGATAGCCAAGATGGTCTTATCCGTTGAGGCTGCAAACACTAAACTTCTACTTAAGTGTTTTGTTAAATATATCATCAAACTAATGCACATATATTCCTAACATTTTCAGTCTTGGATGAAATTTTGGCTAAGTCAAAATTTAAATCTCGACGGATGATCATTATCCATCGAGTTTGATCATCCGTCGGTAGACATTTTGTTAATAAAATCAATTATTTTTCAGGAATATTTTATGTCTCGACGGATAACTGATTAATCCTCATCCGTCGAATTGTTTTATTCTTAGTCGTTGATTCTCTGAACATTATCCATCGAGTATACTTACAGTTTGTAAGCACAACACGACGGATAATTGATGGAATTTTTACAGTTTATTTTTAAACGGCTATTTTGGGCAATTCTTATTGGTTACTTTATTTTACTTTATTATTTTTGACAGTTATTTTTGAGATAATATAAAAGCATAATTCATTTTCATTGCTTTTCTTTTATCATTCTAAAATCATCTGCTCTAACTTCTCTCTTTCTCAAAAGCACTTAGTCTCTCTCTGCAAGTTTTTACTCTCTAACAACTGCACCAGTCATCAAGATCATGTCTCAAACTAGATTTATCTATGAGAAGAACAACTTCACGGCTTTAGTGAACAAGGGGATTCAGCAGTCTGGGGACTACCACAAAATGATGGATTTTGTGAAGAACTGCAAACTCAACTATGCCATGCTGGAATCACCCACCATTTTCTGTGAGGTTGTTGAAGAAATGTGGACGACTGCAACATACAACTCAACTGATAAGACTATCACCTTCACTATTAAAGGTAAGGAATTCTGTGTTAATAGTGATATTGTTAAAGCATGTTTCAAAATTCCTGATAATACTGTAACTTCTCCACACACAGACACTGACATTGTTAATATACTTAATTCCATGGGCTATGCACTCTCTACTTCTAAATTAAGTGAGATTAGAAGATTGGGTCTTAGGAAAGAATGGAGTTATCTGTGTGATGTAGTTACTAAGGTATTTTCTGGTAAAATTAGCAATTTTGATTCAGTTAATATCTTTATGCTCAACATGCTTTACATGCTAGTAACTGATAAATTTTTCAACTTTAGTGATCTTGTCATATTTGAGTTGGGGTTTAAGTTAGGGGAGCTAAATAAGAGGGGTAAGAATGTTTACTATGCTAGATTTTTAATGATGCTTGCTAACCAGCTCTCTGAGGATATTGTGCTTGAGAACCCAAACAACAAATTAGATTATTGGGTTCAAGAAAGGAGAATCATTGCAGATTTGAACAGGGCAAACCATCACAAAGAGGTGACACTCTTCTATTTTCCAGTTATTGAGGCACCTCAGGTAAGTGAGGTAATTTCAAATGTCCGTACTCTTCCAGCCTCACAAACTTCTTTGCATTCTAGTGTAGCTATGGCAACTGTATCATTGACCCAACAGTTGCCTACCCAAGCTGCCAAACCCAAAATTTCAAAAATAAAGACAAAGAAAGCCCCCTCTGGTGTCTCTCAAAAGATTCCAGTTGTAAAATCCACCAAACCAAAAGAGGGGAGTGTGAAGGTGGGTAAGAAAGGTGAGGGACATGGTGAACATCAAAGAAACCCTAAGGATAAGGTTGGAGAGGTGAGTGTTTCCCAGCCTAGCCACATTGCAGTTTCCCAATAAACTGTAGTGCTTAATAAGGATATAAGCTCATTACTAGTTGCATCCTCCCTAAAGGATGTGACTATTGAACAAAGCTCTCAGCCAAGAGCCCAGGCCAAAAGGGTAAGGGACACAAGCTCACCCCAAAATTATACTAGAAAGAAGAAATCAAAGACCCTTAGAGATGCACAGGGTTCACACACTGTGCAAACTGGTGCTAAAGACAAAGTCACTGCATCTTCTCAAAGTCAGGTTGATGTGGCTCCAATAAATGTGGAGTCACAGCCAAAATCTCTAACAATTGAAGCCTCTGAAACACTAAATTCTCCCACACACTCTTTAGATGTTGACATGATAAACACATCACTTCCAAATTCTCCATCTTTAATTATTTTGGAGAAGCCAAAAATCCAAGCAAGTGAGCATCATCTTCTAGATGATTTGTTGGCTCACTTGCCATTTCTTTCTGAAACTGTTGAGACATCTGTGTCAAATTTCTCATCAATCTGCACAGAGTCCACAATAGTTTCCACTCCAAACTCATTCATTTCTACTCACTCAATGGATATTGTTCATCCGTCGAGTGGTGATTCTATCCCGACGGATAAGCTTAACAGCAATTATCCGTCGGATAGTCAAACTGCTAACCCGACGGATATCCCTTAGCTGTCGAGTGTCTCTGCACAGCTTCAAATTTTATCAATTATTACAAGTGCAAAAGACTTAGTGGTAGTGCAATCACTCCTAGGATTGAGGGAAGAGAGTGAAATGAGTGAGAGTCCGGGATGCTCCCAGGAAAAAGGAGAGGAAAAGAATGAACAAATGCAATCCATTTCTTCAGGATTGGCAAAAGTGAGTATGAGGAGTTCCACTTAGATGGTGAAGGTGAGGGTGTGAGGGTGGGGAGCCAAGGTGAGACCTTGATGCAATAAAAGAGAGATCAAGAGAGAAATGCAGGTATAGGAGTAATAAGGATGGAAACCATTGCAAGTGAGTCAATGAATGTCAATCATGCAGAAAAAGAAAGGCTATTTCAGCAAGAATATCAAGCTGTTATAGATTTTATTTCCCTGGATGCTGAGACATTTACTCACCCTGTGACAGCTTACCAAACTCTAGCTGTACAGGGCAATGAGGAGGCTGAAAGATTGCTGAACTTGGTGCATACTACACAATCTTTACAAAGAGCAAAGGATGCAATCACTGTTATGCCTTCCAACATTGCCAGTGATTTTGAACTGGATGAAGCTTTTTGTGGGGATGCTGATGGGGATGATGAGGAAGACAACATGGGCATAGGGGGAGATGCAGCTATTCCTGCTTGGATGCTTACAAAAGAATGTTCTTACTCACATCTCCAATCAACTTTGTCCAAGCTAAATCATGACACCCAAGCAGCCATTCAGGCATCTTCTAATGCTAGCACAAAGAAGCTACTCACAGCACATCTTGAAGCACTCCAGCTGCATAAAATTCAAGCCCTCCAACACAGTCAGAGTGTGGATGCAATGAAGCAGGAAATTTCTGAAGTCAAGCAAGATATTATAGAAAGGATGGATGCTAGACTCCCTGCAACCACCATAACTGAAATTGCTCAAAAGCTAAGGAAGGAGGCTGATCTCAATAAGAAAGTTGAGGCCATGGACTCAAGACTATCTGCTGTAGGGAAGTCAATGGCCAAGATACTTAACAATCAAGAAGCTCAGACTGCACTACTCCAACAGTTGGTGGCTGCTCAACTCCCTTCCACACAACTTGATGATAACAAAAAGGGGGAGAAAGGATCAAGTGAGGCGGAGATATAGCTCAATATTCAAGTTAGCAAAGTAATTGTGCCTACAATTGCTTTCACCAAGCCACCAATTAAAGACAACATTGATCAGATTAATGAAGCAGCAGCCACATTGAGAGCAACTGAGAAGAAGCAGTTGAGCCCAATCAACTGGGAGAAAATTGATGAGGATATTCAAAAGAGATTTGGGCTAGTAAAGAAGCCAGAAAAATCAGCCATTCATCACTCTCAAGTCAGGCAAATCTCTGTGAATGATATGAGCATGAATAATCTGGAAAGAGGACAGCCATCCTGCATCAAATCTCCAAAGGCTAAGCTAATTTTGAAGCCAAAGGTGAACTATCCAAAATCTTCACTAAAGAATCTCTTAGACACAGTGTATGAGACACCAAAGCCTGATGAGAAGAAGCTGTTGGCCAGGTCTATAGCATTTTACAAGGATTTAGCTGATTCAGCATTGAAAAGAAGAATTGTTAAAGTTTTCAGGAATGGTAAGGAAATTTGTGAGGTGGCTGGACACCCTCAATTTGCTGAAGCAAAGAGAGAAGAAAAGGCAAGATTGAAGTAAAAAAAGAAGCAAGCTGCTCTAGATGCTAAAAAGGTCAAACAAAAGAAGGAGCAAGCTACTATCTTGGCCAAGTTACAAGCTGTGAAACCCACACAACAAATTTCTGCACAACCATCTGAAGTTATTGAATCTCAAGATCAAGTAATGCAAAATGAACCTCCACTAACAAAGAAGCCAAGGTACAAGCAAAGAATCAAGAGAAGGTTGGATTTTAGTGATGAGGAGATGGAAGGGTAATTTCCCAAAGAGTCTATTTCTACAACAACTCAAACATCCATACCCTCTGTGGCACATGAAGAATTCAAGATAGATCCATCCAAGAATTTCCATGGTAAACCTATCATTCCAATGGATGAACTAATAGACTGGGATAGTCTACCAATACCTGAACTCAATCTACCTCACTTCATGAAGCCAAAGAAGACAAAGACCAGAGCAGTCAAGAAACTGAAGCCCTCAACTCTCAGATCCAAGTCCCTAACTAAAGCTCAAACCAAAGTCAACAAGGGAGACATCATGTACATCTGTGACATTAAGGAATTCTCAGATTTAAACCTCTATCTAGATGAACTGGAAGAAGTTAGAGGGATTGATGCTTACAGGATTCTACCGGAAAGGTTAGTATTCAAGTACAAGGGAGGAAAAGAGATACAGTGGCCACTTCACAGGATCCTTCAGGAAAGCCAATCTGTGCCGATAAAGGTTTATTCATCCTTCAAGAAGAACTTTGGATTCAATGTGACAGTGTTAGTCCCTTAACAATGTAACAACAATTACAGAAGGGGGGTTGAATGGAATTCTTGAAACTTTTTCTTGAATAAAAAAGTTCTAACTCTAATATGTATATATAAGTGTGAATTGATTAGCACAATACGGAATAGTTACTTGAAATGAATCAAATCACAAGTAATTAAAAATAAGAGTCTTTAAAAACTTTCTGGTGGATTTGAATGATTCCACCAGAGATATATAATATATATCGAGAGAACTCTGTGTGCAAAAAGCTCACAGCTGCTTACAAATATTGAACAACTAAGAATGCAGAGAAATGCTAAGAATACAGCTTACAAATGTTTCTCAGCTAATATCTCAGATACCTTTCTATTTGCTGCTTCTTGGTTTATATATTACCAAGATTACAAAGTAATAAGACAGGATAATAAAACAAAACTATCAAGTCTAATACAATGATACTTCATTACTCTATTCCAGCATTTTTGAATATCTTTATAATAGCATGGAAATGGTAATGCTTCTTTGTTCTCAAAAACCCAGTTGAATAGGATACCACATTCCATTTGCATCCACTCGACGCATGTGACTGTGTTGTCACTATCAACAAATATTTGAATTCTTTATCCATCAGGTTCATGATCATCCGTTGAGTTATTGATCATCCGTCGAATTCATTGTTGTTTATCCATCGGGTAGCAATCAGGCACTTGACTCTATTTCATTTATGCAGAATTACAAGACATCATCTATGTACAATTAATCAACCTATTCTGCATATCTAGTTACAGTCAATCATGACTTAAGTACTACTACAGATTCTAAAAAATGTGTATGCAGAAATGTGCTACAAACTTATTGTTACATAAGCTACTCACTCGATGGATAATAAGTCATCATTCGTCGGGACTAAAATAAGTTATCCGTTGGGACTATAATCCTTATCCGTCGAGTGCTACAATTTCACTAAGTAAAATCTACCAAGGTGTTTTGTTCATGAAATCATCAAGTACACGACATATGCGCAACAGACAGCTAGAAGACTTGTTCTAAAGAAGATTGAAGAACTGAGGAGTATTAGAGCCAAAGATGCACTCCCAAAGACTCTAACTATTCCTTACACGGGGAGTAGAGTGCATCTAAAGCCCTACTGGCTGATGGAATTCATGGATGATAAAGGAGTTAGAAGATTCTTCAGATTAGAAGACCAATTGAGCATCTCTAGCAATGAGGCTCTTTTGGAAATGCAAGAAATGCTAAATCTCTCAGAATCTGATGAACTGGAATTTCACAGACAGCTCTAAAATCAGATAGAAGAAAACAACAGGAAGCTTGGAAAGAGATCCAGATCTTCAAGAAAATAGATTAATCTGCTCAAGCTAGAGGAGAACCTTGAAAATAATTGTGAGCAAATCTTTGTACATTTTGTTAATTGCAGCACTTTACAGTTTTATCTACTTCCATTTAAATTTGTATTTTTAGGGTGTTTTGTTTTCATCAAGTTTCTCTTAATTTATGGCTACAATTCTAGTAGACATAAATTGGGGGAGATTGTTGTGTATATGTTGTGAACTTGATGATTTTATTAACAAAACACCTTAGTAGATTTAACTTAGTGAAAAATGTAGCACTCGACGGATAAGCAAATATAGTCCTGATGGATGACTCAATATAGTCCCGATGGATGATGATTTGACATCCATCGAGTGAGTAGCTTATGTAACAATAAGTCATGTAGTACATTTTTGCATACACCTTTGTATAGATTCTGTAGTAGCATATAAGTCATGTTGACTTTAAATAGATATGCAGAATAGGTTGATTAATTGTACATAGATGATATCTTATAATTCTGCATAAATGAAATGAAGTCAAGTGCCAAATAGCTACCCGACGGATGATCAACAAAGCTACCCGACGGATGATCATGTACCCGACGGATAATTAATTCAAACATCTATTGACAGTGACAACACAGTCACATGCGTCGAGTGTATGCAAAAGGAATGTGGGAGCCTATTCAACTGGGTTTTTGAGAACAAAGAAGCATTGCCATTTCCATGTTATTATGAAGATATTTAAATATGCTGGAATAGAGTAGTGAAGCAGCATAGTATTAGACTTGATAGGTTTTGTTTTATTATCTTGTCTTATTACTGTGTAATCTTGGTGATATATAAACCAAGAGTAGCAAATAGAACAACAACAAGACTAAGCAAGTATTTTTCTCAGCGAAACATTTGTAAGTTGTATCCTTAGCATTTCTCTGTAAGTTTAGTTGTTCTCATTTGTAAGCAGCTGTGAGCTATTCAAGCTTTACAGAGTTCTCTTGATATATATATATATATATATATATATATATCTGGTGGATACATTCAAATCCACCAGAAAGTTCTAAAGACTTGTGTTTTTATTACTTTGTGTTTTGATACATATTTAACTTGTCATTTCGCGCTTTGCAAATTAAAACACTGTCATATACTCCCTCTGTCTTTTTCATTTCTTTACACTTTCCTTTTTTGGATGTCTTATTCATTTCTTTACATTTCAAAACTTCCTAAAAATAGTCAATGGGTCCCCTTATTTCCCCACTTTTTCTTCCTTTTCACACTACTTTTACCCCGCTATCTCTCTTCTATACATTAAAAATCAATGGGTCCCGCCACTTTACCCACTTTTCTATCTCTTTTTCACTACTTTATACATATTTCTTAATGTCCGTGTCCAATCCTTTTGATAATAAATCAAAAGGACGGAGGGAGTATATCTTAAGTTAGAACATTTTATAATTCAGAAAAAGTTTCAAGAATTCCATTCAACCCCCTTCTCTAATTCTTGTTACATTGTTAGGGACTAACAGCTACGCTTGAGGGTAAGGCTGTCGCTCAAAACGTATCTTATTCAAAATATATTGGTCAGAAATGATGGCAGATGACAAAGATAATGAGAAGAAAATATGAGAGATGCTTGAAGCACGGACATAGCCAATGCCCAAAGGCAGTTCTCGATAATAACAATAAGCTACTTCATGAGGTGGATTGAGGCTAAACACATAGCTATGATAACCCCCAAGCAAGTGACATAATTTCCGTGAGAAAGTGTGATACACGAATATGGACTTCCACGAATCTCAGTGGCGGATGATGAACATCAGCTCAACAACAAGGATTTAAAAAAAATACAAACAAATGATTATGAGGAGAATAACCATGATTCCTACTTCATACTTGTCCAAAGTGAATAAGCAAGCCGAGACGGCCATGTGGATAGTCCTTTATGGACTGAAGAAGAGGACCGAATATTCGAGAAATGCTTCAGCGGACTATCATGCCACTTATAAAGTAAATACAGGAGTTACGTCATTCTTGTTAACCTAAAAGGATAAGGTTGGGATGCCCTTTGGAATCACTCCATCCCAAGGGTCGAGGCCTTTGAGTCCTAGAAGAACGAAGAAGACATGACACATACTCTAAATTTGATTAAGCCAAAACCGGGATTGCTGAGGATCAGAAATAAGTTTTTAATAACGCAAAAAGTAAAGGAATGATTTTATTAACAATGGACATTACTCCTTAGAGAGGTTAATGCACCCGAAGTTAGGCAGAAAGGAGAGCCGAATCCCATGTTTCGAAGGGCCGCATCTAGTCAAGAACAGAATTAAGATGAGGCTCCTACAAGCTTGAAAATGTTTAAAGAAAATGAGGTATATATACTTGACACACTTTAAACCTGGGGGTTTAATTAAATTGAGCATCAAAATAGGACAACGCACTTAGTCAGACGATCTAAGGAAAAAGAAATGGGAGGGCTCGTAGAGGCCACGTTCCATCCAGTTGAAGGCAAGGAGAAGGCATGTTTCGTCCAAGCAAACGCTCGTAGAGCCATGATTTTATCCTATTAAAGAATTAAGGATTGTAAGTGGTAAGAGATGAATGCTATTATAAGTTAGATCCCTTAATAAGCCTCGATTTGATATATTATAAGCTCAAATCAGGAAAACGAGCACAAAGTTATGGTTGTTGAAAGGCTTGCAGCTCGTAATTGGGGAATCCTGATCTAAATTATGAAACCTGGTCCAAGGGGTCAGAATCCTGAGTCTAAATTGTGAATCCTGGTCCAAGAGGTCAGGATTTCTAATCTAAATTGTGAATCCTGGTCCAAGATGTCAGGATTCTTAATCTAAATTGTGAATCCTAGTCCAAGGGGTCAGAATCCTGATCCAAGAGGTCAGGATTCCTGATCTAAATTGTGGATCCTGGTCCAAGGGGTCAGAATCCTAGTCCAAGGGGTTAGAATCTTGACCCCAGAGGTCAGGATTCCGGATTTAATTTGTGAATTATTCGACCAAGGGTCAGAATCCTGATCCAAGGGGTCAGGATTCCTGATCTAAATTGAGAATCGTCCGACCAGGGGTCAGAATCCTGATCCAAGGGGTCAGGATTCCTGATCTAAATTGTGAATCGTTCGGCCAGGGGTCAGAATCCTGATCTAAGGGGTCAGGATCCTGATCGAGTCGTCCTGACCGAAAGTAACTTCGACCAAAAAATATGAGGCCTTAATTCGGTCAGAAGCACGGGGTCTACTCGAGGTCCTAACCAAATTCGGTCAAGATCCTGACCGAGTCATCCTGATCGAAAGTAGCTTCGACCAGACACTATGGGACCATAATTTTACCAGGATTTTGACCGAATGGATTCCTGATCAAAATTTTAAAAAAATAGAAATTAAGGAAAAATTCCTGAAATTAAGGAAAAATTCCTGAAATTAAGGAGAAATTCCAGAAAATAATAATAAAAATTCCTAAAATATTAGGAAAAATCACGGAAAATACCCGGAGGTATAATAAAAATTCCTAAAATATTAGGAAATATCACGAAAAATACCTGAAGGTACAGAAAAATTCCCAAAATATTAGGAAAAATTACGAAAAATATCTGGTGGTACGGAATAATTCCTAAAATATTAGGAAAATTAGGAAAAGTACCCGGAGGTACCAAATTGTTTTTAAAAATTTAGAAAAAATACTTGTGAGTACGAGATAATCCCCGAAAATTAAGGGAAAAATACCATAAAATTCCTAAATATAGGAATAAGGTAAGAAAATGAGTATGGAAAATTATGAAAATTCCATAAAATATCCTGAACTCTCGGATAAGACAAATCGTTGTAAATGTGTAGGTCGCTCCACACTTTACGCTAAAAATGATACCCCTGATAGGGTCAGAGATAATTTAACTTCTACAAAACATCGAGTGTGTTTCCCAGAAGTTGGGGGGAAAATGATAGGGATAAAAATAACCCTAATTTCGGAGTTAATGTCGCATTAATCAGACCTGATTTGGTCAAAGGGAAAAGCCCGGTTAATGAGGCCCAAAATCCTAATTAATTATTAATTTCATAATTAATAAGGGGGCTAATTAAACAGCCCAATAAATGTGTTCAAATAAGTAACTACTTCCACAAGAAGTAGCCTCCAAGCAACCTAAATTCAGAAGAAAACTAATTCTTGCTTTTTATGACTCCAAAGTCCAATCAGAGGTGGGGACTTGCCCATCAAGTCACCCAATTCTACCCTAATTCCTAGACTCTCAACATCTATATAAAGGGTCTTACCCCTTCAACTTCAGAAGAACGTTTTTAGACAAGATCTCCGCACGTGACAAAGTCGCAAAGGCATCCTACAAGTCACGAGGCCATTACCTGGAACGATGTTTTAGACTCAGTCCTCGAAGGACATAAAAGTCACTACGTCCTTGGTGAGCTCTTGCTACCATAGCCCCGAGGGAAAGCATCACCAAGAACTAAATTTTGGCTTGATCCTTGGCAGACGCCAAGGTACGTAGACATCTTGTGAAGGCAGATTCAAGCCACGAAATGCAAGCGCAGCCTTTAAAGCTCGAAGCTTATCAAACCCTAACATTGAATAAACGCAATAAATACATGTTTTTTATCCACAACAATTTGGAAAATATTTTTTTAAGAAAGATAGACACAAATCCCTTCCACGTGCAAATAGAGTTAACATGTAGACTATACAACCATTGCCTAGCCTATTCTTTTAAAGCAAAGTTAATAAGTCGGAGCCTAATCGAGTCTTCACTAAGTTGTTGGAGTTTTTGTAACGCGCACACTTCCTCAAATTCTCCAATGAAAAGATATCGATCTTATCTCTCAACCCCAGCAGACCTAGGTAATATGCTAATGTTGTGATGTTTAATTTTAAAATTATTCGCGGTTACTTGAGGTAAGACTATGCATGAGGGTTCAGCGGAACACGCTGGATAACAACGGTCTTTAAGTGGGACAGACATGATTACAGGTGAAATTTCTACTTTTTCTTTTGATTTAATTTTAGTGGGTGAAGATAATTCTAGTTGCCTTACTACTTTAGGAGATGAAAGGTTAGCGTGTCTTATTAATTTAGATGAATAGTCTCGTACCCAATTACTTTGCATATAAGAGAAGTAAACACGTAGCAGAGAAGAGCTATAAGTAAACACCCAAGAAAAATTAGAATCAAAAATAAAAAAAATTTAGATCTATGGGTAATCCTAAAAAAATCTAGACAGCTCCTAACTTTTGGACCAGCAAAAAGTCTATAAATCTAGATTTATTCAAACTGATTAGCCAAGTAAGAAGGGGCACTTCCTTGTAAACAAGGCACTGAATTAGAGAATAGCCTAGTCACCAATCCAAATTGGCCAAGTAAGTGATACACTTACCTTGTCCCCAAAAGTTCGAATAATTCCAAATTTACTTTCTCTTTTGAGTACCTACCTAATTGAACTCAAAATCCAACGTTTACTTATATTTTTTAAGGTAGGGATCTTCAGGACCTGGAAGTAAATACTTCTCGGGTAGTTCTCGATTTCAGACGAGGAAAAATTAGATAGGGCATCGGTCATAATGTTCTCCTCTCTCGAAACATGTTCAGCATACCATTCATCAAACTGATTTAGTATTCCATTTACGACTCTTAGGTACTTAGCCATTATATCATCTTTGGCCTCAAACTCTACATTAACTTGAGCAACCACAACTCTCGAATTTCCCGAATCTTAAGGTTTTTGGCCCTCACAGCTCTAACCAAGCCTAAGACGACTATCAAAGCTTCATATTCTGCTTCGTTGTTCATAGTTGGGAAGTCCAACTTGAAAGCATACTTAATCATAAACCCTTCGGGGATTTGCAAGACTAGGCCTGTATCACTAGATTTTATTTTGGATGCTCCGTTAAAATGGAGAACTCGGTACTCTTTCAGAGTCGCACCTTCAGCTTTTTGTTTCTCTTCTCCTTCTGGGGTTAATATCTATTGCCCCCGACTTTTTGGTCATCAATGGTGCATTCGACCATAAAGTCTGCTAAGGCCTGAGCCTTGATGGATGTTTGAGGCTTGTATTTGATGTCAAATTCTTCTAACTGAATTGTCCATTTTATAAGTCGGCCACTTGCCTTCGGGATGTGAAGAATGTTTTTCAAAGGTTGGTCTGTCAGGACTTCGATCTTGTGGGCCTGGAAGTATGGTCTTAACTTCCTCGAGGTTGTGATGAGGGAAAGTGCGAACTTTTCAGTGGTGGAGTAGTTCAACTCCGCTCTGTGAAGTACCTTGCTCACATAATAAACAGGCTTCTGGAGTTTCTGTTCTTCCTTTATCAGGACTGCATTCGCGGCTTGTTCAAATACCGCGAGGTATAAGTAAAGGATGTCCTAAGGATTAGGTTTCGCCAACAACGGGGCCTCATTCATGTACTGTTAGGAATATGTTGTGTACTTGATGATAAAAAAACAAAACACCTTAGTAGATTTAACTTAGTAAATCTTGTAGCACTCGACGTATGATCAAATATAGTCCCGACGGATGATTTAATATAGTCCCGATGGATGAAAATTTGACATCCACCGGGTGAGTAGCTTATGTAACAAATAAGTATTATAGCGCATTTCTGCAAACAACTTTGTGTAGATTCGGTAGGGGTATATGAGTCATGTTGACTATTAGTGGATATGCAGAATAGGTTGATTTATTGTAAATATGAGATGTCTTTTAATTCTGTATAAGTGAAATGGAGTCAAGTGACAAATAGCTACCCGACGGATGATCAACAAAGCTACCCGACGGATGATCAACAAAGCTACCCGACGGATGACAAACATGTACCCGAAGGATGATCAAATTCAAATATCGGTTGACAGTGACAACACAGTCATATGTGTTGGGTGTTTACAAAAAGAATGTGGCAGCCTGTTAAGAAGAAATTTGAGAACAAGAAAGCATTACCATTTCCATGCAATTGTGAAGATGTTCAAAGATGCTGGAATAGAATAATGAAGCAGCATGGAGTTAGACTAGATATGTTTTGTTTTATTATCTTGTCTTATTATCATGTAAACTTGGTGATATATAAACCAAGTGTAGCTAGTAGAATATTCAACTAAGCACACACATTTTAAAGAGAGATAGAAAAGTTGTACTTGTCAAAAATTTCTCTGTAGTTTGTTTGTTCTACTTGTAAAGCAGCTGTGAGCCATTCTAAGCTACACAGAGTTCTCAAACTGATATATATATATATATCTGGTGGATACATTCAAATCCACCAGAAAGTTTTAAAAGCTTGTGTTTTTATTACTTTGTGTTTTGATTTATATAACTCTTTCATTCCGCACTCTGCAAATCAAACACTTATATATATTCAGTTAGAACAGTTTTTAAAATCTTGAAAAAGTAGCCAGAATTACATTCAACCCCCCTTCTGTAATTCTTGTTGTATTATTAGGGGATAACATTTGGTATCAGAGCAAACACTTGAAGTACAAAGAGTATAAAGATCACAACAAATAACAAGATGAACAAAAAGAATGTTGGAGTCAAAATTCCATTTCTGGACAAAGACAATTATCACCACTGGAAGGTGAAGATACACCTACATCTTCTTTCTCAAGATGAGGCCTATGTGGATTGCATAGAAAGAGGTCCTCGTGTACTAATGAGGGCTGCAACTGGCAGTGAACCATCTGTTCCCAAACCTAGGCATGAATGGTCAGATCCTGATATTGAGCAAGTCAGGAAAGATAAGAAGGCCATGAACATATTGTTCAATGGAATTGATGGTGACATGTTTGATAACATCATTAACTGTAAAACATCCAAAGAGGTTTGGGACACAATCCAGATTATTTTTGATGATACTGAGCAAGTAAGGGAGAACAAGATGTAGCTACTAATTCAGCAATATGAGCATTTTCACTGTGAAGAAAGTGAGTCTCTCACTGATATTTTTAGTAGATTTCAAAAGCTACTAAATGCTCTAAAGTTGCATGGAAGAGTCTATCAAACAAAAGACTCTAACCTCAAGTTCCTTAGATCTCTTCCAAAAGAGTGGAAGCCAATGACAGTCTCATTGAGAAATTCTCAGGATTACAAGGAGTTCACCTTGAAGAGACTGTATGGCATCCTAAAAACTTATGAGATTGAAATATAGCAAGATGAGATGATGGAGAAAGGAAGGAAGAAAGGAGGGTCCATAGCACTGGCTGCTGAGTTCGAGAAGGAGAAAGAGATGAAGGTAGAAGTTGTTGAGTCTACATCAAAGGTCTGTGAAAGCAAGGGTAAAGGGCTGGTAGCTAAAAATAAAGATCACTTGAGCCAAGATGACATGGATGATATTGATGAACATTTAGCATTCCTATCTAGAAGATTTTCCAAGCTCAAATTCAAAAAGAATTTTGGAGCAGCCAATCCAAATAGAAATATGGTGGATAAATTCAAATTTAAATGTTTCAAATGTGGCTTGGCATGGCATTTTGCCAATGAGTGTAGAAAGTCTGATTCTAACAAGAAGAAGTTTGAGCCTGTTGACTATAAACAGAAATACTTTGAGTTGCTCAAACAAAAGGAAAGGGCTTTCATCACACAAGAGAATAATTGGGCTACAGATGGATTGGATGAGGATGAAGAAACAAGCTATGTCAATCTAGCCCTAATGGCCAAATCTGATGAAACAGACACAAGTTCTTCAAGCAATCAGGTAATCACCACTAATCTAGCACATTTATCTAAAGCTGAGTGTAATGATGCAATAAATGACATTTCCACAGAATTATATCACTTGCGTGTTACACTTAAGTCCCTCACTAAGGAAAATGCTAAAATTAAAGAAAATGGTTTGTTTTTAAGTGAGAGGAATAATGTGCTAGAGTCTCAGTTTATTGAATTTGAAAAATTGAGAATTGAGTGTAAGATTGCTAAGGATGAATTAACTGAGTCCTTGAAGAAAAAAGAGATTTTAAAGAAGCATCTTGAATGAGAACAGGAAGTGATTAATGCCTGGAAATCATCCATAGATGTCCATGCTTAAATCACTAAAGTTCAAGGTACTGAGTCATTTTTGTGATGCAGCCTGGAAGAAGAGTAAGGAGAAGTTGGAATCCAATTTGGTTGAAGGATTGCTGACAGATGTGGACTCGATGGATGATGAAAATCATTCTTCAGATAATCAGAAGGATTATTCGTCGAGTGACAATGAGCTACATCCGTCGGCTATGAGTAAACCTATTAGCAAAGCTAAGCTAGCTAAGTTGAATGAGAGGTATGGATCAGTTTCTAAGAACTTTATTCCAGGAGAATCTAGTCAAGTCAAGAAGGAAAAGAAAGATAATGTTGGTCATCTGTCCATTAAGCAATTAAATGACAGATTAGAAAAGATTGAGATTGAAACAGAAACTAAAAAGAAAAACAATAGAAATGGAAAAGTAGGAATTAACAAACATAACAACTACACACCTAATAAATATGCTCCAAGAAAAATATGTGTTAAGTGTGGTAATGTTAATCATTTGTCTGTTAATTACAAACTTGCCATGCCTACTCCTATGTCTACACCCTCTTCTTTTTCCAACATGACTGCCATGCCTACCATGCCTATGAATGCTATGTCTGCTCAGAATATGAATGCACAATTTGCTAATATACCATTTGTACCTAATCCTTATTATGTTGCATTTAGTATGCCTCAAATGCCATTTAGCATGCCTTACTGGAATAACATGTTTGCAAATAACATGCCTTTTCCTGTTAATCAAAATATGCATGATGATTCTATTTTAGTGACTGGTTTCAAAGGTCCAACTCAGATAACTAAGGATGAATCATAAATTCCCAAGTCAAGTGAGATCAAACGTAAGAAATAAAAAAAGAAAGCTAACAAGGCAGGACCCAAGGAAACTTGGGTATTAAAATCAACTTGATTTGATTTTGATGTGTGCAGGGAAACAGAAAGAATCTTTGGTATCTGGATAGTGGTTGCTAAAGGCACATGACTGGAGATTCTACCCTGCTCACTGAGTTCAAGAAAAGAGCTGGCCCAAGTATTACTTTTGGAGATGACAGCAAGGGTTATACTGTGGGATATGGCTTGATTTTAAAAGACAACATCATCATTGAAGAGGTTTCCCTAGTGGATGGTCTCAAGCATAATTTGTCGAGTATTAGCCAGCTTTGTGATAAGGGCAACTCAGTAACCTTCAATTCAGAAGCCTGTGTTGTAACAAACAAAAAGAGCAACAAAGTGGTTCTCACTGGAGTGAGAAAAGGAAATGTGTACCTAGCTGATTTCAACTCATCCAATGCAGAATCAGTCACTTACTTTCTCAGTAAAGCAAGTCAAGATGAAAGTTGGATTTGGCACAAGAAGTTGTCCCATCTAAACTTCAAGACCATGAATGAACTTGTCAAGAAAGAACTGGTTAGAGATATTCCTCAAGTGGAGTTTACTAAGGATGGATTGTGTGATCCCTGCCAGAAAGAAAAGCAGATCAAAGCATCATTTAGAAAGAAACTTGATTCAACAATTGAAGAACCTTTGCAATTGCTACACATGGATTTATTTGGACCAACCAATATGTTGTCCATCTCAAGGAAAAGATTTTTCCTAGTAATTGTGGATGATTTCTCAAAGTTCTCTTGGACATATTTCCTAAAGTCTAAAGATGAAGCTAGTGAAATCATCATCAATCACATAAGGCAAGTCAACAATCATCCTGATTTTAAAGTAAGAAGAATCAGGAGTGACAATGGAACTGAGTTCAAGAATTATGTGATGAGATCATTTTGTGAAGAGAATGGGATTATGCATGAGTTTTATACAGCAAGAACTCCTCAACAAAATAGAGTAGTGGAAAGGAAATACAAATCTCTTATTGAAGCTGCAAGGACAATGCTTGAAGAATCAAAGTTACCAACATATTTTTGGGCTGAAGCTGTCAATACTACATGCTACACTCAGAATATCTCTTTGGTTAATCAAGCAAAGTGCATGACACCCTACCAATTATTCAAGAATAGGAAGCCAACTCTAAATTTTCTTCATGTCTTTGGCTGCAAATGTTATATCTTAAGGAATCAAACTGATCAACATGGGAAGTTTGATGCTAAAGCAGATGAAGGAATTTTTGTTGGATTTGTTGTGGGAAAGGCATATAGAGTCTACAATCTAAGAACCAACATTGTTATGGAATCAGTACATGTTGTGTTTGATGATAAAAAGATTAAAGGACTGCAAGATGAAGATTTCCATGAGAGACTCAAGTTTGATAATGTGGAGATGGTTAGTGATGACAGTGATGATGAAAGTGATCAAGAAACAATGAATAAGGATAATGCAGAAAAATCTACAACAAATGAAGCACATAATTCAACATCTATCGAGTTACAAAATGCTTCATCCGTCGGGAGACAATTTGCCTTATCCGTCGGGAGACAATCAGCTTCATCCGTCGGGACAAAAAGTGCATCATCCATCGGGACATTAAGAGAAGCTAAAAGTCAGAATAGATCACCTACAGGAAGTTCCCCTTTCTCAAATCAAATATTCACAAACTCAGGGGGAGTTTCTCATAATCAAAACTCAGTCACACATCAAGACAACAATGAGGCCTCTTCATCTAGAGCTAATCTACCTCAACAAAGAAAATGGACTAAAGATAACCCTTTTGAGCTCATCATTGGTGATGCATCTTCTAGAGTTCAAACAAGGAGAGCAACTCAAGAAGAATGTCTATATAGCAGCTTCCTATCTAAGGAAGAACCAAAGAAGGTAGAAGAGGCTTTGTTGGATCCTGATCGGATTTTAGATATGCAGGAGGAGCTAAACCAATTTGAAAGGAACAAGGTATGGAAGCTTGTACCCAAACCTAAAGGAAATAATCCAATTGACACCAAGTGGGTATTTAGAAACAAGATGGATGAAAATGGCATAGTAGTCAGGAACAAAGCTAGATTGGTTGTTAAGGGCTACTGTCAACAAGAAGGAATAGATTTTGATGGAACCTTTGCTCCTGTTGCAAGAATTGAAGCCATCAGAATTTTCTTAGCCTATGCAGCCCATGCCAATTTCAAGGTCTATCAAATGGATGTCAAAAGTGCCTTTCTGAATGGAGATTTGGAGGAGGAAGTCTATGTCAGTCAACCTCCTGGTTTTGAAGATCCAAATTTTCCAGGATATGTCTACTATCTTTTGAAAGCACTTTATGGACTGAAGCAAGCACCTAGAGCCTGGTATGACACTTTATCAAAGTTTCTTTTGGAAAATCACTTCACTAGAGATACTGTTGATAAAACTTTATTCTTTAGAAATGTTAATGGCTCTAGTATACTTGTTCACATTTATGTAGATGATATTATATTTGGCTCTACAGATGAAAAACTTTACAAGAAGTTTGTCAAATTGATGCAAAGTAAGTATGAAATGAGCATGATGGGAGAACTAACTTACTTTCTTGGTTTACAAGTTAAGCAAGTTAGTGATGAAATATTCATTAGTCAAACTAAATATATTCATGATCTTTTAAAGAAGTTTGATCTAATGGATTACACATCTGCAAAAACTCCCATGGCCACTGCAATTAAACTTGAATTAAACACTACTGAAAAGTCTGTGGATATTTCAAGCTATAGGGGCATGGTTGGCTCGCTTCTGTACTTAACAGCTAGTAGGCTAGATATAATATTTGATATGTCTTTGTGCTAGATTTCAGGCTGATCCTAGAGAATCTTACTTAGTAGCTATTAAGAGAATTTTCAGATATCTCAAGGGAACACCAAAACTTGGCATTTGGTACCCTAGAGATTCTGGTTTTGATCTAACTGGTTATTCAGATGCAGATTATGCAGGTTGTAAAATAGACCGAAAAAGTACAACCGGAACCTATCAATTTCTAGGGAACAAGCTTGTGTCCTGGTTCAGTAAAAAGTAAAATTCAGTTTCTACTTCTACAGCTGAAGTTCAATATATTGATGCTGAAAGTTGCTGTGCACAGATTTTGTGGATGAAAAACCAACTGTTGGACTATGGTCTACAAGTGTATAGAATTCCCATTTTCTGTGATAACACAAGTGCAATTGCCATTACTGAAAATCCAGTACAGCATTCAAGAACAAAGCACATAGGCATCAAGTACCACTTCATTAGGGAACATGTGATGAATGGTACTGTGGAACTTCATTTTGTTCCAAGTGAAAAGCAGCTTGCAGATATATTTACCAAGCCACTTGATGAATCCACCTTTTCAAGGTTGGTAAGTGAGTTAGGTATGCTTAGTTATTCTTGAATTACTTCAGATATTTTTGCAAGTTATAATGCAGCCAGAAACTTAATTGAAATTTCTGATTTAGATGAAATTTTGGCTAAGTCAAAATTTACATCCCGAAGGATGCTCTTTATCCATCGAGTTTGATCATCCGTCGGAATACTATTTGTTAATAAAAGTCAATTACTTTTCTGGATTATTTTATAACCCGACAGATAATTGATTTATCCTCATCCGTCGAATTGTCTCAATCTTAGTAGTTAAAACTCTGAACGTTATCCATTAAACGGCTATTTTGGGCTATTTTGATTGGTTACTTTACTTCACTTTATTATTTTTTACAGTTTATTACTGAGATAGTATAAAAGCCGAATTCATTTTTATTCTATTCTTTTATCATTCTCAAATCAATTGCTCTAACTTCCTTTCTTCTCCAAAGCAAATATTCTCTCTGCAAATTTCTCATTCTCTAACAATGGCACCTGTAGTCAAAATCATGTCTCAATCTGGATATATCTATGAAAAGAATAAGTTTGTAGCTCTTTTGAATAAGGAGATTCCTCAGTCTGGAGACTTTCACAAGATAATGGATTTTGTGAAGAGCTGTAAACTCAGTTATGCTATGCTGGAATCACCCTCAATCTACTGTGAAGTTTTGGAGGAGATATGGACAACTTCCGTGTACAACTCATCTGACAAAACCATAACTTTTACACTTAAAGGTAAATAGTTTTCCATCAATAGTGACATTGTCAAAGCATACTTTAGAATTCCAGATAACACTGCTATTGTTCCACACACAGATGCTGATATAATTAACATGCTAAATTCTATGGGCTTTGCACTTTCTACTTCTAAGTTAAGTGAAATTAGGAGGCTAGGTCTTGGAAAGAAATGGAGCTATCTGTGTGATGTGGTAACTAAAGTATTTTCTGGTAAAATTAGCAATTTTGATTCTGTTAACATCTCCATGCTTAACATGCTTTATATGCTAGTTACGGATAAGTACTCTAATTTCAGTGACTTGATCATGTTTGAGTTAGTTATAAGTTAGGAGAACTTAATAAGAGAGGTAAAAGTGTCTATTATGCTAGAATCTTTATGATGCTTACTAACCATCTTATTGAGAATATTGATGTTGAGAACCCAACCAACAAGATAAATTGTTGGGTTCAAGAAAGGATAGACATCGCTGATCTCAACAGAGCAAGTCACCACAAAGAGGTGCCCCTCCATTACTTTCCAATCATGGAGGGACCTCAAGTAAGTGAGGTAGGCACCATTGTCTCCACTCTTCCAACCTCACACATTTCTTTACCTTCAAGTGTAGCTATGGCATCTGTGTCAATGACCCAACAGATGCCTACCCAAGATACCAAACCAACAATTCCAAAATCCAAAACTAAGAAAGCCCCCCTATGGTTTCTTTCAAAAGAAATCAGTTGCAAAATCTACTAAAAATAAATAGGGGAGTGTGAAGGATAGTGAGCAAGGTGAGGGACAGGGTGAAAATCAAAGAAACCCTAAGTATAAGGATGGTGAGATGAGTGTACCTAAGCCTAGCCATACCACAGTTTCCCAACAAACTATGGTTGTTAATAAGGAAATAAGCTCACTTCTAGTTTCATCCTCCCAAAAGGATGTTACTATTGAAACAAGCTCCCAACCAGGAGCACAGATCAAGAGGGTGAGGGACACAAGTTCACCTCAGACTTATGCTAGAAAGAAAAGATCTAAAACCCTTGGGGATGCACAGGGAACACACATAGTACAAACTGAAGGAATAAACTCAGTCACTGCACCATCTCAAATTCAGGTTGATGTGGCTCCAGTAAATGTGGAGTCATAGCCAAAATCTTTACTGATAGAAGCACCAGAAACACCAAATTCACCCACACACTCACTGGATGTTGACATAATTAATACATCACTTCCAAATTCTCCATCTTTAACTCTATTAGAGAAGCCAAAAATCCAAGCAAGTGAGCATCATCTTTTAGATGATTTGTTGGCTCACTTGCCAATTTTTTCTGAGTCTGTTGAGACATATGTTCCTAAATTTTCATCAATCTACACAGAGTCTACAATAGTCTCCATTCCAACCTCATTTATTTCTTCTATCCCGGTGGATATTCTTCATCCATCGAGTAGTGATTGTATCCCGACGGATGTGCCTTACAGCAGTCATTTGTCGGCTAGCCAAACTACTATCCCGATGGATGTTTCTCATTCATCGGGAGTCTCTGCACAACTTAAAATTTCTTCAATTGTCACAAGTGTATATGACTTGGTAGTAGTGCAATCACTCTTAGGACTGAGGGCAGGGAGTGAATTGAGTGAGAGGCTGGGTTGATCCCAGGCAAAAGGAGAGAAAATGAGTGAACCTATGCAGTATATTTCTTCAGGACTGGCAAAAGTGAGTGAGGGGAGTTCCACCTTAGATGGTGAAGGTGAGGGTGTGAGGGTGGGAAGCCAAGGGGAGCCCTTGATGCAAAAACAGAGAGAATATGAGAGAAATGCAGGTACTAGAGAGATAAGGATGGACACCATTGCTAGTAAGTCAATGAATGTCAGTGATGCAGATAGGGGAATCTATCTCAGCAAGCACATCAAACTGTCATAGAATCTATCCCCTGGATGCTGAGACATTTACTCATCCTGTTCCAGCATATCAAATTCTAGCTGGACAGGGCAATGAGGAGGCTGAAAGAATACTCAACTTAGTACACACCACTCAATCTATGTAAAGAGAAAAGGATGCCATCACATCCATGCCACCTAGAGTTGATGATGAGGTTGACTATGGTACTGGTGAATCTACAGATTTCTTTGGAGATGATAGTGAAGAGCTCATGGACATAGGGGGAGAAGCAGGCACCATCTCTAGATCTGGCTTGCCATCATGGGTATTCTCCGAGGACTATGATATTCAACACTTCAAAACCACTCTCATCCATCAAATTCAAGACACACATAATGCTCTTCAAGCCACAACAAATGCTAGCACCAGGAAGCTCTTACAGGCACATCCAATTCTCTACAATTGTATCAAATCCAAGGCTTTCAACACAATCAGGATGTCACTTCTATCAAGACTGAGATTGATCAAGTGAAGAAGGATATTTCTAAAAGATTGGATGCTAAACTTCCAGAAGCAACAATACTTGATATTAAGAGACAACTAAGGAAGAACTCTGATCTTGCCACTAAAGTGGATTCCTTGGATAAAAGGATGACTGCTATGTAAGCTTCTCTAACAGCTATTCATCTACATCAAGCACAGCAAACTCAACTGCTGCAAAAGCTGGTGGCTGCACAATCTTCTTCCTCCACTCTACTTGATGATAACAAAAAGGGGGAGAAATTATTATCTCAAGACAGTCAAGAAGAGCTAACTACTGAGGGGGAGCATGTGGTAAATTTACAAATCAGCCAAGTAATTGTTCCAGAAATTACTCTGCCAAAGTCACCAGTATTGGACAGCATTGATCTGATCCAAATAGCATCTGCTAAGCTTGAGTCAAAGTCAATTCCCAAGATGTTTGATGTTGCAGCTGTGGAGAAGAAACTAGATGAGAAATGGAGAAAAATAGATGCAGAAATTCAACAGAAATTTGGACCAATTTAGAAACCAGAAAAAATCTTTAATCATCACTCTCAAGTCAAGCACATTTATGTGAATGAAATAAGTTTGAATTATCTAGAAAAGGGTCAAACATCCTGCATAAAGTCTCCAAAGGCAAATCTGGTCCTGAAGCCTAAAAGAAACTACTCAAAGTTTTCAGACAAAAATCCTATGGATACTATGTTTGAGACACCTAGGCCAGATGAGAAGAAGCTGTTGGCTAGGTCAATTGCATTTTTCAAAGATCCTACTGATTCAGCACTTAAAAGAAGAATTGCCAAAATCTACAGAAATGGTAAAATAATTTGTGCGGTGGCTGGACACCCTCTGTTTGTAGAAGCTAAGAAGGAAGAGAAGGAAAGAATTAGGTTGTCTTAGATGCTAAGAAGCTCAAACAAAAGAAGGAGCAAGCTGCTATCTTGGCCAAACTTCAAGCTATGAAGACTACAACAGAGATTTCTGCACAACCATCTGTAATTGCTGAACCTCAAGATCAGAAAGTGCAAGATGCACCACAACAGAAAAGAAGATTCAGATACAAGCTTCCCTCTAAAAGAAAATTGGACTTCAGTGATGAGGAAATGGAAGACTACATTCCCAAAAAGTCTACAACTTCAACTCAGACAACAAAACCCTCAGTGGTATTTGAAGAATTCAAGGTGGTGGATCCAGTCAGGAATATTCATGGTGAGCCCATAATTCCAAAGGATGAGCCAGTAGATTGGGATAGTTTGCCAATTCCTGAACTAAATTTTCCTATCTTCAACAAGCCAAAGAAAACAAAGACTAGAGCAATCAAGAAAGTGAAGCCTGTGACTCTCAGATGCAAGACCCTAACCAAATCTCAATCTACAGTCAACAAGAGAGATCCGTTATACATCTGTGACATCAAGGAGTTCTCTGACATAAACCTCTACTTAGATGAATTGGAAGAAGTAAGAGGGATTGATGCTCATAAACATCTTCCTGAAAGGCTAGTATTCAAATATAAGGGAGGGAAATAGATCACATGGCCACTTCACATAATTCTTCAAGAAAGCCAATATGTTCTGATAAAAGTCTTTTCATCTTTCAAGAAGAACTTTAGGTTCAATGTAACTGCAAGGAAACTGGTTTTAAAAAGGATAGAAGAGCTAAGGAGCAATAAAGCCAAAGATGCACTTCCAAAAACTCTATCAATTTCCTTCACAGGAAAGAGAGTGCATTTGAGGCCTTATTGGCTGCTGGAATTCAGGGATGGTAAGGAAGTTAGAAGATTCTTTAGATTGGAGGACCAGTTGAGTATCTCTTGTAATGAGACTCTACTGGAAATGCAAGAAATATTGGATTTATCTGAAGCTGAAGAACTTGAATTCCACAGACAACTCCAAAATCAGATAGAAGAGAACAACATAAGGCTTGGGAAGAAATCCAGACAATCAAGGAAATAGATTTATCTGCTCAGACTAGAGGAGCATCTTGATAATGATTGTGGGCAAATCCTTGTACACTTTGTTTTGTTAAATTTTCAGTAAAAATTGCAGCACTTATCAGTTTTATCTACTACTTTTCAATCTGTATCATTAGGGTGTTTTGTTATCATCAAGTTTCTCTTGATTTATGGCTACAATTCCAATAGACATAAATTGGGGGAGATTGTTAGGAATATGTTGTGTACTTGATGATAAATTAAATAAAACACCTTAGTAGATTTAACTTAGTGAATCTTGTAGCACTCGACGGATGATCAAATATAGTCCCAACGAATGATTTAATATAGTCCCGACGGATGACAATTTGACATCCACAGGGTGAGTAGCTTATGTAACAAATAAGTATTGTAGCACATTTCTGCAAATAACTTTGTGTAGTTCTGTAGGAGTATATGAGTCATGTTGACTACTAGTGGATATGCAGAATAGGTTGATTCATTGTAAATATGAGATGTCTTGTAATTATGTATAAGTCAAATGGAGTCAAGTGACAAATAGCTACCCGCCGGATGATCAACAAAGCCACCTGACGGATGATCAACAAAGCTACCCGACGGATGACAAACATGTACCCGACGGATGATCAAATTCAAATATCGGTTGACAGTGACAACACAGTCACATGTGTTGGGTGTTTGCAAAAGAATGTGGCAGCATGTTAAGCAGGAATTTGAGAACAAATAAGCATTACCATTTCCATGTAATTGTGAAGATATTCAAAGATGCTGGAATAGACTAATGAAGCGGCATGGAGTTAGACTAGATATGTTTTGTTTTATTATCTTGTCTTATTATCATGTAAACTTGGTAAAATATAAACCAAGTGTAGCTAGTAGAACATTCAACTAAGCAAACACATTTTAAAGAGAGATAGAAAAAGATATACTTGTCAAGAATTTCTCTGTAGTTTGTTTGTTCTACTTGTAAAGCAGCTGTGAGCCATTCTAAGCTACACAGAGTTCTCAAACTGATATATATATATATATATATATATATATATATATATCTGGTGGATACATTCAAATCCACCAGAAAGTTTTAAAAGCTTATGTTTTTATTACTTTGTATTTTGATTTATATAACTCTTTCATTCCGCACTCTGCAAATCAAACACTTATATATATTCAGTTAGAACAGTTTTTAAAATCTTGAAAAAGTAGCTAGAATTACATTCAACCCCCTTCTGTAATTCTTGTTGTATTGTTAGGGAATAACATGTACTTCTTCAGCTGCTCAAAGGCCTCTTGGCTCTCACATGTCCACTCAAAGTTTTTTACCTTCCTAATGATTTTGAAAAAAGGCTAGCATTTGTCTCCAGACTTGGAGATATGCCTCCCGAGAGATGCGATTCTTCCGGTCAGCTTCTGAACATCTTTGATGGATTGTGGTGGCTCCATATCTAGGATGGCTTTGATCTTGTCAGGGTTCACCTCGATTCCCCTCTTCGAGACCATGTGACCCAAAAAATTCCAGACTCAACACCAAAAGCACACTTGACGGGGTTTAATATCATCTTGTGGTGTCTTAGCACTTCAAATGCCTCTCTGAGGTAATTAAAATGATCGGCCTTGGCTAGGCTTTTTACTAACATGTCATCAATATAGACCTCCATGATCTTTCCAATTATATGGGCAAATATTTTATTTACCAATTGATGTGTAAAATAATAAGAACCACAAGCCCACAATGTTTAATTGTAGCAATTACAGGTCCATCCGCAAAGACTACGAATTTTTCAAAATCCTGACAATTTAAATCAGGCAAACTAGATAAAGATATTTGAGATGAGATTTGTTTAACCTAATTAGCAAATAACAAATAATATGGAAAACCTAGGAATCCAAATATGTTAATCAATCATAATTAACATCAACTCGCCCTAAAATCAATTCTATTTTCTTCACAAAAATAACGTATATCAATTAATGAGACAAGCAAACACTATGAAACTTGTTGTATAACAATAACCCATCAAAACTTCATGGAGCAAGCATAGGCTATGAATAATAAATTCGATAATAATAATATATCAAAATCACTTTGTTAATTGAATAATTAAGCACCATGAAAAACTACGAGAATCAAATAATAGGAATGAGAAAACATCAAAGTAATTAAATTAACTTCATCTTCAACCTAAGGAACAAATTTAGCTACACATGATGAAAAGATGAGCAAAACTAATAACTAACAAAATTCTAGCTCTAGATTGGTGGTCTAGGTGTGGTTGTCTTGGGTGTGTAAAATATAAGAGTGGAGACCCATATATATATAGGGAAAATATGAGGATTTGGGTCTTGAAATGTCAAATCTTGCTTAGGATATTTTTTTTCCTTCTTCTTCTCCAATAAGTATTTGAATTTCTTTATCTTCGAGTTTTCTCCACCTCCTTGCCTATTTCACCTTTTCCTGCTAAAATTTGATTTTATTTATTTTTCTACAAAATAAAGTAAAACAATATACTTATTAATAGAATTACGAAAAAGGAAATAAAATAGGTATTAATAATATGAAATAATTAATATGAACCTATCACCAATCTCTGGTAAGTAGCTCCTGCATTCTTAAGTCCAAAAAGCCAAAAAAAGATAACAAAAGACATCAAAGTCAGTTATGAAAGGTATCTTGGGGGTGTCATATTTTTGCATTTTGATCTGATTATAACCGTTGAAGACATCCATGAAACTCAGCATCTCGTTGAGTGTTAAAAACCCCGTAAAAATCATATTTTTATTTTTATAAAATTATAGGACTTTTATTTATACCATTTCTTTGTATTTTTGCATTATTCACAATTTTTGGGAAATTTTGGCATATATTGTATATATAAAATATTTATAAATTAAATTTTAATACTCAAAAATTATAAAATTAGGGGCTTATTAATTTTAAAAGATGTAGAATTAGGGCCTTAATTTTAATTAGGAGTACTAATTTTACTACTATAAATAGCCTAATTTTTATTTAATTAATTATAATTAATCATTAAAAATCTGCAAAATTCACAAAACTCTTTGAAATCGAGTCGGGAAGAACAGGGTCGGGTCAGGAATTCAAGCCGTGATTTCTCACTGATTACAGCATCAAATCGTGTGATTCGAGTACCCAAATTGAAGGTTTCGATATGTTCTTTCTGTTTCTAGCATCAATTTCATGTTTTAATCCATAGTTTTTGATTTTTAATTTCTAGGGTTTATGTTCGAATTAGGACTTTTTGATTCTAGGGTTATTACGATATTTTGATGATTGATATAGCTCTGTTAGATGATTTACAGTTGATTCATGGTATTTAATTGAACAAATGATGTATGTATAGTGATTCACGATTATTAGGGTTTATGCTTAATTTTCAAAACCTAGCTTCGTGATTTTGGTGAATATTTGGTTCTTGATATGTCAGGGGTTTGATTGTATAGTTCTTTAGCTTTGATTTGCACTATAGAACGTTAAGTTTCATGTACAGAATCAAAAGTTGGTATTTTGACCCGTTTGTAAGTCGGGTTGAATAATTTTGTGAACTATGTGATGATTTTTGGTTTCATTTGATGTATAGAACATAGGGTTTTAAGTTCAGGATAGCAAAATCGTACTTTGGCCGGAGTTGTGGGTTGCAGATCACCGGAGATGAAGTTCCGGTGATGTTATGGTCATGTTTTGATTAGAATCGAACTTAGAAGGATACAGGGAAAGATTTGGGAACAAAAATGAAATGGAATGATGTATTTTTGGCCATGAACGGATGTTGCCGGAGTCCGGCCAAAGGCTGCCGGAATCTGGAAAATTTCCAGAAATCGGTGGACCTTCAAGGTCGACCCGGTTTTGTTCTTCATGACCCGTTTGACCCGATTGGATTACCCGGTTTTGATCCAATTTTGTCAGAGTTTGATTTCTGACAAGTGTTTCTGGATTTAATTTTTATTTTATTTTTATTAATTATAAAAATCAGTTTTGTTTATTTTATAAATTAATTAATTAATTAATTAATTAATTTATATTATAACTAATTCTGAAATATTTTCTAAAAATCAGATTTAATTATTTTCTCAATTGTTTATAAATTATTTATTATTTATTATTTATTTAAAAATGATTAATTATTTTGATAATTAATCAAATAATTTTCAATAAATCATAATAAATTCATTTTAATTCTAAAAATTATAGAAAAATCATTTTTAATACTGATTCTTCTTAAATAATTATTTAAAAATTATTTTAGGGTTTTAAAAATTAGTAATAATTATTTATATCGAATAATAAATTGAATTATCAGTGTTTAATTGATATTAAGTAGACCGTTAGTCCGATTCGAGCGAAACGAATGCCCTTTGACTCAGAAAAATGAATTCTTTTCATTAAAAATAATATTAGAGCCTAATTTCTTCTAGAAATTAGTTGACTTTATTACCTTTTTAGTTATCAGTCGAATTGTGTGCCAAGACGAGTCCGAAAAATAGGAAACGAGTCATATAATGATCAGTTGAGCGATCAGCAAGTCGATTTTGATTCTAAAAATTATTTTTAATTATAAAAATGATTATGTGCTTATGTGCTTATGTGTATTATGTGGTTAATCGAGTCTTACTTGCTAATATATAATATACGAGTCAGTCATAAGCGCATGGGTAGACGATAGGAACGATGTGAAGTCGATTCAAGACGCAATTGAAGTACGAAATGACTAAATTAGTCTATTTCTCTAATAGAAGCTAAGCCAGCAAGGCGGGTTGAGTTGGTAGTAGACGAAGGTGACATATTTGCAGTGAGTCGTGCAGAAGGCAAGTTTTTCCCCTATTCTAATTTCAGAATAGTGATATTTCTTCAAATGCTTATCACGCTGCACTTTTTGATTCTTGTTCATAAACACTGATATACATTTGCTATTCTTTTGTTCATATTTTATTTCGATTCTTGATTTCTCCGTTTCCTTGGATCTTGATTCATATTCTATTTATTACACACTTATATTGATATATTCTGGTGATTAGAATATATCAAAGTATACTGATTGTTCCTGTTGCTGTTCGATGGACTGGATAATGATGTTTTGGGGATTAAGTGTGTCTTAATCCTGAGGACCGGGATATGACTGATGCCTCGAGATGGGCCGCAGTGCCTGGGTACCCGACTGGATCTATATATGGAGATATAGATCTGAATTATATTTTGACTGATCAGCAGGATATAGATGCGAACTTGTGTCCAGTTTAGTTCATTTGTACTCGCCAGTAATGGCCTTCTTTCTATCGTCGTGGGGTTATATCTTTGAAGATATACCCGGGTTACCGATTCATTTAAATTACTTTAACACTGTTTATATTTTACGGACTTGTTGAGCAATTTTTGGCTCACCCTTTTTGTTGTTATTCACCTTATTGTTTTCAGTTAAGAAGGAATATGAAACCCATCAGGACTCGAGTAGTAAAGAAGCGGGTCAAGCCTCGGGATCCTCTCATACCCAAGGTGTTAATCCCAATCCAGGATGAAAGCTTTGAGTTACCCAAACAGGTGGAGTGTAGATAGTTAGTGTGTGTATTTGAATAAAAGATGAAATTAGTTTAAAACTGGTTAGACAATGGGTTGTAATAAAGAGAGTTTGTGAGATTTTGGATTTGGTTTGTAATAAAGTAAAATTAGTGGTTCTTGTTTTTATACTACAACCTAAAAAGATCCCGGTTAGTGTTAAAGGGGTTTAGATTCATTTCTTTATTATTTGTTAATCAGATTGTACAAGTTTGGTGATTAACTAGTAACCCCCAGACTTATACCCCGGGTCTAGAGGGCGTTACACCCTTAGTGAAGCATCGAATTTTCCTCTTCAAATCAAATACTCAATCTCATCCTTGAGCTGCCTGCAATCATCAGGATCATGGGAAATATCTTTATGGAACCTAGAGTATCGACCCTTGCCTCTTTTTTCGGGGTCTCCCCTTAGTGGCTTCGGCCATCTGAACTCTTTGTCCTTCTCAATTTCCATAAGGATTTGGCTCCTTGGAGTGTTCAACCTTGCATATTCAGTGAACCTTGGTGGTTGATTTTTCTTAGAATAGGAGTCCGGGCTTTTTCCAGTTTGAGGATATTTGTCCCTGGCGTCATACTCGTGATCCGTCTTCCACTTCTTGTTACCCGTGGGCTCATTATTTACCATCATTTTCTTCATACTTTCCTCTACCTTGATATACTTTTTGGATCTATCCTGGAGCTATAATTTCAGGAGGGCGATTGGCCAGGGACATCTTGAAGAACTCATCTCTAGTGCCTTGTTGTAGGGATATCATAGCTACCTTGTTGTTGAGATCCAGGACCTTCAGGGCCTCCTTCGTGAATTTGTTCAGGTAGTCTCTAAGGGACTCCTTCACTCCTTGGACTAAACCCATAGGAGAAGTCGAACTCTTCTCGTTTACTCTGCCAGTAATGAATTCCTTGATGAAAGCTTGGCTCAAATCTTTGAAAGATCCAATAGAGTTGGGGGTAGGTGGCTATACCATCTTTGAGCCATATCCGACAGGGTTTGAGGAAATGCCCGACACTTGATAGCATCGCTCACGGGCTATAACAATAGGGCGTTAGAGAACGTCCTAACATGATTAGTCGGGTCACCGGTTCCATCATACGCCTTGATGGTGGGCATCTTAAACTTCCTGGAGATGTGGACTTTCATTATCTCTTCAGTGAATTGTGGATTCGGATAATCGGGATCTCCTAGGGGCATCAAATCACTTAGATTAGCCCTTGGGGTTGCAACCCTTTGTCTTGGTGTTGGACCATCCAGGTCCATGATAGGAGGAAAATCCTTTTATCGTGGCACAGGTGGGGTCTTGGTGCATGGTGCATATCTAGATCATGCTTCAACCTTTGGATCTCGACTTTATGAGCCCGGATCCTCGCTTGTACATCTTGGGGAATCGTCCCTTGAGTGCTCTCGGGCTATTGATAACCACTAGGAATAGGAACCTTGCCAGCACATCTCCTCCTTGGAGCGACTTCATCATATGATGAGTCGGAGTCTCTAGCAGAGTAGTGTCAAGAGAATTCTTGATTCTCAGGGATAAGAGCCAAGCCACGAACGTATTGGGGCGTCCACCCTTGTCCTTCGCTTCGATTAGATTTTCCACTTTCTCCAACCTCGGGATAGAGAGGCATCGCGTAAGGGGGATTGGCAGTCCCTCGGAACACGACTGTTGAGTAATTATACCTAATGGGTTGAGGGTTTATCATTGCTTGTAGTTGCTGAAATTAGGGATTCGTCCCTTGAGGAGCCGAGGGATTCGTCCCTAGTGGTGGATCTTGGATTGGGGGATTCATCCCTTGATGTTGAGCCTCAAATGCCCTTTCAGGGGTTCCTCCTTGGGTGGTAGCATAAGTTGAGTGCGGAGCTATCTCGACTATTGATGGGATTGTATATGATGGGACGTGATCGTCAGTTTCACTGTTGTTTCTGCTCCGTGTGAGTACCAAAGGTGTTGTTGCCTTCCCATAGACGGTGCTAAATATTATGGAATAAAACTAGGTTTTATTAGTATTTAATCCTAGGGTTTGTGAGCATCAAACTTTAATAGTTGTTCTCGCGGTGGGGACTGACTATCCTTGCAAAATGCCTATGTATTTATGTATCGTAGAGAATTAAGCTAAAAATGTAGTCCTAGATTGAGGCTTTATATAGAGATAAGTCACAATGAAACCTCAATATAAAATAACATTTTTAATAAATAAACAAATATCAACAACTGTTCAGTAATTAAAATATATTTTCCGACCCCAAACTAAACCAAGATCTTTTTAGGTTACAGTTCTAGAAACAAGAATTTCCAAATTCCATAAACAAAATTTTCTTTCTTTCAAAACTATTTTTCAACAATTCCAAACTCAAAATTAAACACATTAGTATAACTTTGAAAGGAAGTATAATAAGCCCAACGATTCGATAACAAAATTTGATATACAATAATACTTACTTTAATTGCGAAAGAAATGCTCATAAAGTATATTAACAGCATAATTACAAAGTCTCGAGATATTTGCAGATTAATCAAAAATAAAACCAAAAAATTCATTTTAATAATCTTAAAGTGATTTTGATAATTTGCAACACTTTTTCGTGAAAACTATTTGGAAATTGAGCGACAAAGGCTTCAACAATAGTTTAAATCTCAACAAATATATTGTCAACTATCCATATTGGAAATCAGTTGACGAAAAAAGATTAGCTTTTCAAATTACTCTGTGTTGTATACAAACAGGCATATCACGAAAATCAATATGAAACATCGATTATAGACTGAATCATAAATTTTATATTCATTTTACTCAAAATCCCAATCATGATAGCAATACTCATTTTGATGTCAACGTCAAATTAGATATCAATATCAACTTTGATTCTCACAACATCACATACTGAAGTCAACGTCAATCATATATCAATACCAATTTTTGATATTAACATCAAATAAAATATCAACATCAATTATATATTTAAACATACTTTAACTCACATTTTAGTTGAAGGATTTTTAGCACATAAACGCAACGAACACGTAAATTTAAATCTTAAAAAAATGAAACCCTCCGCAGGATCCATGCGAAAAATGATATTTAATTCGTAGTTCAATATGTTTACCTTAAGAAGCTTTACGTTAATGGAAAGATGGAGGTCTTTAATAGCGATCCAAGAACGATGAACGGAAATCCGTAGCAGCTGCTCCTCAAGTGTGAAGCACTCCACCGGTATCCACCAAGAGTACAATGTGATGGAGGAGGAAGAGGTTGAGAGAATTAGTTGCCTCCCTCTTGTTCTACTTCAGAATTAGGGTTAATTATTTGGGGTTGAGGCAAATAGGGTTTATAATAGTATATTTATAGGCAAAATTTTCAGCTGAAAATTTTCCATAAAATATTATTATTATTAACCCTTTAATTGATTATTCTTATTAACCAATTAACTAATAATTAAAACACCTTTTAATCTTTAATCCCTTTTCTAAACACTTTAGAAAAATAATTCTCTCATTTGCTTTAATTTCCAAAATTAAATTTTTAATTAATAATATTAAGAATTAATTAAATCTCATTTAATCAATTATTAAATCTGCTAATTAATTATTTATTTCACAAATAAATAATTACCAGCAATTATTAATTAATTCCTCCACCATTAAATCATTCTCTTTTATGGTGTGACCCTGTAGGTTCAATATTAAGCCGGTAGTAGAAATAAATAATAATAAAACTATTTTATCATTATTTATATAAATTCTCTAATTCATTAAATATGATTAATTAATAAATTAATCATATTTATTCTATATCGTGAGGGATACTTCTCAGCATATCGCGACTATCCGGATAATACGAATTCACTGCTTAGAATACCAAGAACCTATTCAGTGAGTAGTTACCGTACAATCAATTCCTTCTACCCTGCAATGTCACGATTAAATATAAGGCATGGAACTTGTGTCAAGCCTATCTTATTTAATCATTTGCTTTCCCATTCACAATGCATAGTTCTATTTAATGTAAATTAGAAAGTCCTTTCTAATTTCATTCACTCTGGCCAGAGATTCCTGAACTAGCATAAGTGGATCAGCATTGAACATTCTCTTCCTTCACTGGAAGGGGTAGATCCTTTATTGATCATACACTATCTTCGTGTACAAATTCCTATACCCAGTAGAGCCCTTATAATTGTCCCTGGAGACTAAGAACTAAACCAAAGCATAGTTCAGTGTATACAAGATGACTATGATGACCTCAAGTTTAAGGATACTTGTACAACTATCACTATGTGAATAACTACTGACACGTGAGTGAACTCCATCAGTTGTTTAGCTATGTGAGTCTTGTTCAGTGAACTTATTCCATAATAAGCACCTACATACTTGCTATAGTGTCACCATACAAATGTCTATGAGAACAGACATCCTTCATAATGAAGCAAGCATAGTATGTACCGATCTTTGCCGATTACTAATTACCAGTTAGTAATCCTACGACCAGGAAATATTTAAGTTTAGAGTTATCATCTTTTAGGTCTCGTTATTATGATCTCGTCATAATCCATAAAAAGCTTTACTCTAAACTATGGTATATCTTATTTAAACACTTAAATAGATAAAGCCCGCAATAAAACCAAAACAAGTCTTTTATTAATATCAATGAAATCAAAATAGATTACATAAAAGTTATTCCTAAATCATCATACATGATTGAACTTAGGACACATCTCTTTCAATCTCCCACTTGTACTAAAGCCAATCATTCTGGTATCTAATACCCATCTTGTCCTTATGACGATCAAAGTGACTTTGAGAAAGTAGCTTTGTGAGTGGGTCTGCTACGTTGTTATGTGTGTTAACTCTCTTGACGTCTCCTCTTTTAATACAATACAAGAAATGTTATCGCGCTCCCACTAACCTTTTTGTAGACACATGGTTCATCTATATTTTTTATAAAACCAAACTCTTTGATTATCTCATCAAAATGGATGTTCCATCTACGAGAAGCTTGCTTTAAACCATATATGGTTCGCAGCAGCTTACACACTAGGTGTTCATTTCCCTTGGAAAGAAAACCCTCTGGTTGTGTCATATACACTTCATCTTCAAGTTTCCCATTGAGGAAGGTCGTTTTCACGTCCATTTTCCAGATCTCATAGTCGTAGTAAGCAGCAATCGCAAGCAAAATCCGAATTGATTTTAGCAGGGCTACAGACAAAAAAGTTTCATCAAAGTCAATCCATTGCCTTTGTCTGAATCCTTTTGCCACGAGCCTGGCCTTATAGGTCTCCACCTACCCATATGCTCCAATCTTTCTTTTGTATACCCACTTGCACCCAATAGGCTTAACACCCTCAGGCGCCTCAACCAGAGTCAATACTTGGTTGGTATACATAGATTCCATTTCGGATTTTATGGCACTATGCCATTTCTCTGAGTCAACACTACTCATAGCCTCATTATAGGTCACAGGGTCGTCATCATCAATGATTGACAACTCATTGTCATTCTCAATGACAAGGCCATAATACCTCTCAGGTTGGCGAGACACTCTCCCTGACCTACGAATGGGTTGTTCCACAGAAGGTTGTTCAGTTTGAACAGGTATTTCCACTTGATCCGTAGTAGTTTGTGCTTCTTGAACTTCATCAAGTTTAATTTTGCTCCCACTGTTTCCTTCAAGGATAAACTGCTTTTCCAAGAAGGTAGCATGTCTGGAGACAAACACCCGATGATCGGTGTAAAAGTAATACCTTAAAGTCTCTTTAGGATATCCCACAAAATTACATTTTACAGATCAAGATTCCATCTTATCTGGGTCAACTTTCTCGACATAAGCTGGACATCCCCAAATCTTAACGTGTTTAAGACTCGGTTTCCTTTCTTTCCATATCTCATATGGAGTTTGAGGAACAGATTTGGAAGGCACCTTATTCAGTAAATATGCTGAGGTTTCCAATGCATAACCCCACAGGAATACTGGAAGATTCGCATAGCTCATCATGGACCGAACCATGTCTAAAAAAGTTCGATTTCTCCTTTCAGATACCCCATTCAACTGTGGAGTATATGGAGGAGTCCACTAGGAGACTATACCATTTTCTTTTAGATAAGCTCGAAACTCTCCATTAAAGTATTCACCACCTCGATCTGATCGAAGAGTTATAATACTATGTTTGGTTTGTTTCTCCACTTCATACTTACATTCTTTGAACTTTTCAAAGGCTTCAGACTTGTGTTTCATCAAATACACATATCTGAATCTAGATCGATCATCTATGAAAGCAATGAAGTATGAAAATCCACCCATGGCTTGGGTAGACATTGGTCCACATACATCTGTGTGTACCAATCCTAGAAAATCTGCAGCCCTCTCTCCATGTCCACTAAATGGAGATTTGGTCATTTTACTCAATAGACAAGACTCGCATGTAGGATATGATTCAAAATCAAATGGGTCAAGTAACCCTTCCTTATGCAATGTCTGCAGTATATTTTCACTAATATGACCAAGTCCGCAGTGCCACAAGAAAGTGAGATTTTCATCATCCCTTTTTCTTTTATTAGTATGTTCAATTTGTAGTAAATTATGCTCTATGTCACATACATACAGACAATTATTTAAAATACCACTTCCATAAAGAACGTTATCTCTAATAATTGAACATTTATTATTCCGAATAACAAACGAAAATCCAGCCAAGTCTAACATGGAATAGAAATAATATTCCTCACAATCGAGGGAACAAAATAAAAATTATTTAGAACAATAGTCTTGCCCGTAGGCATATGTAAATGAAATGATCCTACAGCTTCAGCAGCAACTCTTGCTCCATTTCCCATCCGTAGAATCACCTCCTCTTCTTCAAGAGTCCTACTTCTCCTTACTCCCTGCAACAAATTACAAATATGAGAACCACAGGCGGTATCTAATACCCAAGTAGAAATTTAACTTAGTGACATATTAACTTCGATCATGAACATACCTGAATCAGAAGTGGTAGTCTCACTACCCTTCTTCTTTTTCAATTCTGCAAGGTAAACCTTGTAGTTCCTCTTCTAGTACCCCACCTTGTTACGGTAAAAGCAAACAGCTTTGCTCTTGGGGTCTTCAGCTTTTGGTGAAACCGGCTTTTTCTCACCTACTTTCTTCTTCTTGGAAGGGTTCTTCTTCCTTTTCTTAGGATTGGAACCTTCACCAATTAGAAGAACAGAACTCTTCTTAGGGGGGAAATTCGATTCCGCAGTCTTCAATATGTTGTGGAGTTCAGGCAGGCTGACATCCAGCTTATTCATGTGAAAGTTCACAATAAACTGCGAGAATGAACTCAGAAGTGATTGCAAGACCAAGTCTTGGCTCAGCTCCCCATCCATTGCAAAACCAAGTTGTCCAAGACGTTTAATCAAATTGATCATCTTAAGTACATGGTCATTCACAGATGATCCCTCAGACATCCTACAACCGAACAGTTCCTTCGATATCTCATATCGAGCTATCCTCCCTGCCACATCATACAACTCTTGTAGATGCATAAGGATAGTGTGAGCATCCATATGCTCATGTTGCTTCTGTAGCTCAATGTTCATGGAAGCTAGCATGATGCATTGAGCAACATTTGCATCATCTATCAACTTACGATACACAACATGTTCATCATTATGTGCATCGCTAGCAGGTTCAGTAGGCTTAGGTGAGTCAAGCACATATTCCAGCTTCTCAACCCTGAGAACAATTCTCAAGTTTCGAAGCCAGTCAGCAAAATTAGGACCAGTCAACTTGTGAGCATCTAGTATACTCCGGAGTGATAGTGTAGAAGACATAACGAATATAGTAAATCTGTAAATGATGAACACATAACAACACTTAGCAAATAGTCAATTTCATTTCAAGACACTATATGAATCGGGTCTTTATTCATAAGTGGCTCCCACTAGTTTATCTAATTTATACAACCCCTAAGTGAAAATTAAGCATTCATAATGCTAGTGGGAATAGGGATCCTACATTCCATCACACAACCTCGGCTGTAGCACGAAACATCATGTGATGTTCAATAGGCAGACAACTCTTGTCAATTACATCTTATGTTATTTCCTAATAAAACTTTAGCCTTTTGAATAATTGAGTCACGACTGTAGCACGACAAACTCAATATTCTAAGTCAAGTCTAACCCAACATTTCGTACAATTGAATCAGTCTCCAACGGCCCACGGCTGTAGCACGTAACGACCTTTAAATTCTAATTCAATGTACACATCTCTATGTAATAGACAAGTATTTCTTATTTCGAAATCAAAGCCCTCGGCTGTAGCACGAAACGACAATGATTTAAAAATAAGAACCACTTTCTACCATGTTGGAAGGTTATGACCGACACAAGCCCGTTGTGTCATTGGCCAATTACTACTTGATATTATTTAATTTTAGAGGGATTATATTATGTTACAATCATAATCATATTATAAAGAGATTATTCCTTTTAAATTAAATATTTCAAATCAATAATCGATAATCAGATGATTCCCAGATCGGGGGGAGCATTGTCAAGAGGCGTCACTTAATACCCCTTTCTTACAGATAGAAATCTGCTTTTGACAGAATCATCCTTTCTCTCAATATTGAAAATTCATATTTAATTACGTGTTTCATAAACACAAGAATCTCATGATTGTATTCATAATATTATTGTTAAGGCAAGAAACGAATCATATTCTAGATTTTCTAGAGCACGCCTTATATTGATTTAAGTTCACCTAAATCTATCATCGCATGGTAAACATAGGCATATATCTCATACATAAAATTAAATAAATAAGTAAATGTAAAGTGCAATAAATTAAATGTGTTCGGTTATGGCCTCATCCTATGTGATCTTTATCAAGCTCATGATAAAGATCAAGGTCAATCTAATATGGTGATGGAAATAAATACAACTACTTATTACATAAGTCTTCTTCTTTGTTTAGACTTCTTGTATGCCTCGTCTTCTTCTTTGTATCACCTCCATTGGATAGCCTTCTTGAGTCTTCAATTACATTACATAGATTGAAAGTAAAACTAATCTAATGAACTTACAAGAATAACTCGAGTTACATTCGAGATTTATGATTACAAAGATTGACGACATGCAAGTCGTATTTAAAACCAAATCCAAAACCATCACACTAAGGTCGAAAGGCCATAACCATCCACCATGCTCATACAATACATAAAAGCATGTTAAAATACATAATCTGATCTTAACATATCATATTATCCATGATCTAATTATAAAAAAAATATGACAAAAATCAGAAAAATCAGAATCAAATCAGAAAAACAAGAATCACTGTTTACGGGCAGTAAACGACGTCAAACGCCTTACAGACGAGTCGTTGATAGCTTTATCTATCAGTTTTGTTCAGACGCTCGTTTACCTATGGAATAGGGTATTCGTTTGCGTAAATCGGACACCAGACCCAGATTTCAGCAAATCTGCAGCAGCCAATTCAGAATCCGTATCTAATATGATTCTCATAATTAGAACAAATATAAATCATGTATATATCAGTATATATACAGATTACATAATCATCTTATGATTATACAACTAACATTAATATCATATATTCAAAACCATACATATATAAGCATATTATATCAACATCAAATCATGGCGAATCACGTACATGCTCATATATCGAAAACAGTTAAACACATAAAACGAATTAAAAACTTTTCGCAAGTAGCTCTGATACCATTGAAGGGTTTTCAGCACATAAACGAAACGAAAACGTAAATTTAAATCTTAAAAAAAACCGAAACCCTCCGCAGGATCCATGCGAAAAATGATATTTAATTCGTAGTTCAGTATGTTTACCTTAAGAAGCTTTACGTTAATGGAAAGATGGAGGTCTTTAATAGCGATCCAAGAACGATGAACGGAAATTCCTAGCAGCTGCTCCTCAAGTGTGAAGCATTCCACCGGTATCCACCAAGAGTACAATGTGATGGAGGAGGAAGAGGTTGAGAGAATTAGTTGCCTCCCTCTTGTTCTACTTTAGAATTAGGGTTAATTATTTGGGGTTGAGGAAAATAGGGTTTATAATAGTATATTTATAGGCAAAATTTTCAGCTGAAAATTTTCCATAAAATATTATTATTATTAACCCTTTAATTGATTATTCTTATTAACCAATTAACTAATAATTAAAACACCTTTTAATCGTTAATCCCTTTTCTAAACACTTTAGAAAAATAATTCTCTCACTTGATTTAATTTCCAAAATTAAATTCTTAATTAATAATATGAAGAATTAATTAAATCTCATTTAATCAATTATTAAATCTGCTAATTAATTATTTATTTTATAAATAAATAATTACCATCCATTATTAATTAATTCCTCCACCATTAAATCATTATCTTTTATGGTGTGACCCTGTAGGTTCAATATTAAGCCGGTAGTAGAAATAAATAATAATAAAACTATTTTATCATTATTTATATAAATTCTCTAATTCATTAAATATGATTAATTAATAAATTAATCATATTTATTCTACATCGTGAGGGATACTTCTCAGCATATCGCGACTATCCGGATAATACGAATTCACTGCTTAGAATACCAAGAACCTATTCAGTGAGTAGTTACCGTACAATCAATTCCTTCTACCCTGCAATGTCACGATTAAATACAAGGCATGGAACTTGTGACAAGCCTATCTTATTTAATCATTTGCTTTCCCATTCACAATGCTTAGTTCTATTTAATGTAAATTAGAAAGTCCTTTCTAATTTCATTCACTCTGGTCAGAGATTCCTGAACTAGCATAAGTGGATCAGCATTGAACATTCTCTTCCTTCACTGGAAGGGGTAGATCCTTTATTGATCATACACTATCTTCGCGTACAAATTCCTATACCCGGTAGAGCCCTTATAATTGTCCCTGGAGACTAAGAACTAAACCAAAGCATAGTTCAGTGTACACAAGATGACTATGATGACCTCAAGTCTAAGGATACTTGTACAACTATCACTATGTGAACAACTACTGACACGAGAGTGAACTCCATCAGTTGTTCACCTGTGTGAGTTATGTTCAGTGAACTTATTCTATAATAAGCACCTACATACTAGCTATAGTGTCACCACACAAATGTTTATGAGAACAGACATCCTTCATAATTAAGCAAGCATAGTATGTACCGATCTTTGCGGATTACTAATTACCAGTTAGTAATCCTACGACCAGGAAATATTTAAGTTTAGAGTTATCATCTTTTAGGTCTCATTATTATGATCTCATCATAATCCATAAAAAGTTTTACTCTAAACTATGGTATATCTTATTTAAACACTTAAATAGATAAAGCTCGCAATAAAATCAAAACAAATCTTTTATTAATATCAATGAAATCAAAACAGATTACATAAAAGTTATTTATAAATCATCATACATGATTGGACTTAGGACACATCTCTTTCATTAGCCAAAACAGAAATATTTGATAAATAATTTATTTTATGATTACCATAATCAATTTAGAAACAACAATTTAGATTGGAATTCTCTAACAACGGTATGTAGCCGCCGGTGATCAGCCGCGGAGCAACACCGGTATGCTGAAGTATATCCAACAAAACAAAGGATACCCAGGGAACACATGGGCCTAACAAAGTATTTCCCTTAGATAAGTCTATGACACGCGTTTATCTTCCAAACTTGCCCAGATTACGCTGCGAGTTACAATTTCATAAACCTTGTCCAAATCTATAAATGTCATATGTAGGTTTTTAGTACGTTCTCTTTATTTTTCTATTAATCATTAAGAAAAATAAATTTCTTCTATTTATAGTCGACCTACTAAACATGAAAGACCTACTAAATATGAAATCAGATTGGATTTGAAACACTTAAGCATGTCTTCATATCTAAGTGTTATCACTTTCTCCCACAATTTCATAGTATGACTTAAAAGTTCAATAACTCGATAGCTACTGTAATTCTAAACATCCCCTTATTATTTTAAATTGGTACAACCATACTAAGCCACAATTCATGTGATATATTAATAGTCCTACATGAAATAATTGTGTCAGCCAGTGCTCACCCTCTTTCCATAAACACCACCATATCTTTATAGGAATTTGGTATGTATCTATAATTTTATCTTTACACATCTTTTGTAAGGTCCATATCTTTTATAATGTCCACTAAATTTATTTTTTACCCCTTCTCACGTAACACCATCATACCTCTATAGGAAAGTAGGATGGGCCTGTAGCTCCATCTTTACCCATCTTTTGTAAGACCCATTAATTTTTTCTCCACTTATATAAGGTTGTATATTAGAACCATATCCTGGTATACAAACTTCTTCTCATCCTAAATCCTCGTCATTTATACTTATCTCATTATATAACTTTCGATACCATCTATACATCTAAGATCATCGTCCCTGACAAACACGCTTTCATCTCCGTTCTTTATAAACCTCATAAGTTTTAATTAAATCTCTTCGTCTTCTTCTTTCTCGAGCCTTTGATGATTAATAAATTTCATTTTCGCCCCCATTATCAATAAATACAACATAAAATCAAAAAGGTTGTATTATTTGTGATTTTCGCCCAATTTGTTGACTTCCTCCTATGATTGAAAAATATTTCACATCGGGATCTTGTACAGATCTAACTCGGTAAGTCATTTTAGATTTATTTATAATATGCTATATATACACATACATATGATTACCGATCGATGGATCATGAATATATGTTCGAATTTTAGTTGATAATAAACTGAATCCAATTTTTTTTTTAATTTAGTCCTTCAGAATTTATTAATTTAAAAATGTTCAATTGAAATTGAAAATGAACGGTAAAGAGAAAGAACTATGCTAGTAGCCCCTGAGAGAGTAAACATGTCCCGATTACCTTATAAATCGATTTAAATAGATTATCTTAAGTTTTAGATCTCAATTGATAAATCTAAATCGATTATCTTGATGTTTAGATCTCACTTGATAAATATCTAAGTAACATGATAAATTCTTGCTATGATATACAAATATTAACAAGATTTACAATTTTATAATTTTTTTTCGGGAAATATGTATATCAATTATTTTGAAGATTCCATAAAAGTAATATTACAAAAGTCATATTATATTCTTTTGTCCATATTGATAAATTTGTAAATATTAATGCAGCAAACAATGAAGAAATTGCTCCATAAAATAATTGCACCGGCATATACTTTGAGGTAAGTTTTCTTCATTTATTATTGGTGATGTTATGCAAAACTTAAATTGATATATATTTGAGAAACTTGTGGTAAGAAATGTGTGTGCTAGTATATGTATCATCGTTGCCTTATATATTGTTGTGCAAGAGAGAATATGCGTTATATTGGCCTTGCTTTACTGTTGGCTCCCCTTATAATGTCTGGTAACTATATATAATAGACTTGAGAGTTGCATGGTCTGATATATAAATTTACATTCTCTAAAGTTGGATAGTTAAACTAACTATCAAAGTCTTGAACTTAAAGTGGCAGCTATATGCTTGTTTGCGGCATGGGACTGTGGTTTTGGGTTAAATTTTATAGACGGCATGCTGAGTCTGTAGCAGGAGTTAAGCATTCTGCAATGTTGGTGATGTTAGCTCTCCGGATTGAGGCATGTGAAGCGCTGCCTGTATCAATATGTTCGCTCTCATGATCTGATTTACTAGGCAGGTAGTTCTCCACTTAATGGAGATAAATTGTACACGATACAATGATTGTGTTTCTTATAAAAATGCCAATCAAATAACTTTTGTATCATTTGCTAACAACTGATTTCTGCTTTTTTGATTATACGATGTAGCACTCGAGTGGCATCTGCAGTCGTAATTTCTTGCATCACTGAGAGGACATGGCGAGCCAACTTTTGTTAAACCACCTTGTAGAACCGGGCTTAGGCACTTGGGCAGAGATTGATGCTTCTCTTTACATAAGAGATTTTGTTGAAGGTATCTTCTTCTCGAGCATTTTCATCAGATTTCTGAACTGGGAGTTCATTTTTCTTCTGTGGACTAGCAAGAGCGCCACTTGTTTTAAAAAAAAAAATCAAACGTTTCTTTAGGAGTTGGGTCAGACACGGAGATTGTCACTTGCTCATCTTTAGGAACATCTGCCGCTTCTGTAAAGAAAAATACACTGATTGAGCTCCGTAAACAATGAACCACATAACAGAGCTAGAATTTTTGGGCGATAAAGCAGTTGGAGATTTCAGTATAGTTTCAGAAATCTCTGAAGGACCTGACAATGATGCATTAAAATTTCTTCCACATCCAAATTGAAGAATGTCATTGTAAACATAAAACCACCGGTTTCTTGTGGAGCCAGAAAATAGGTTTGTGCAAACTTATTTTTAATGTAGAACAATAGGTGCTTTATATATGAAATCTATGTAATATCGTGATTATTTAACTGTTATGTACGTATACAATTCAACGTAAAACAAAAGTCTAAATTAAAATTGTGTTTTCTTTAAATTTTGCATCATTTTTAACAATCTCATATGATATTACTGATGTATCTTTTAATGTTGTTGGCTATGCATATGGCATATGATTAACTGTTTCATGTGAAGCAGGCTACAGATTTTGTTGATGCATCTTGAGGCACCAAGGTTCAAAGACTTTGCTCACTAAAGAATAGTGTGATTCCCAACTACATATATATACTTGTAGATTTAAAGGAACCGACCTCTCAGTCCTTCTAATTTGGCAGACTTGACTTTACATCATCGGTGAAGATCAAAAGACCCTCATCATTTTGATGTTCTTGTCATGTATATAAACTGATCACTTTCTTGTGATGTTTCTTTAAAAAGTACCACCATACAATTATTTATGCAGTTTAAGCTCTGTTCATAAGACTTTTTACACAAAATGTAGTTGTATATGTTGATCACCAAAGTGTACAACTCACATGAAATAACCAAAGAAGAAAGAACAATAAAAAGATAACATCAAACTACTATGTACAGCTTCCAGCTTCCCCTAAATTGCAACTTTACAATTTTTACATGCCTATAAGAAAATGTAACAATAATAATGAACAAGGGAGAATCCCAAATATTCTGAGACTAACTCTGGGCTGTGCTGAGTTGCCCCATTTATAAAAAGGATGCTCGCAGTCGTTGAGAGCTTTGCAGGCCTCACTTGGACGACCTTCTCCAGTATCCACACCCGGACCTGTACTATTCAATGCATACAAGGACAAAGGAATATCGTACACTTTTTGCTGGTTTGGATAAAATAGTCCATAATTTCTTTCGGAAACAGGTCCATTCTTTTGATTTTCGTTATACAGTGCAAATAGAAACACATTGAGTGTATTGTTGGGCCTTAAGGGGGTGCCACCGCCTGTGAGTACTCTGCGCACCAGGTTCCCGTTATACGATGCAGCATTGGCCACTCCAGCGCCAAATTCTTTATCTCCGCCAGCTGAAGGCCAGCCAGTCTCCGTAACCACAACTCTAATGTCATCAAAATATAAGGCATCAAGAGCAGCATGGACAGCATCAAGTTGGGCCTCAAAAAGGCTCATGTAAACATTCCCATTCGCAGGATCTTTAACGCCATTGTTGGGGCGAAGCAAAACAAAATCTAAAGAGATGGTATCTTTATTGGCTTCATAAGCAAAGAAAGGGTAGAAATTAATCATAAGATACGAACGAGTTTGATGAAGAAAATTGAGCATTGGTTCAATAACAGGCTTGATCAAGTCGGACCTAAACCTTGCGGACGAGGGCGGATAAGTAGTCTCCAAGGCACTAAAAGCAAGAGGCGATGAAATTTTAATATCACCTGCCAAACCAAGTTTTAGCAGTGAAGCAAACATGTTTTGCATAGCGGGGACGAGAAAAGGAGTGTTTTTTGAGTCCATAAAAACCTCGTTTCCCATTGCAATCGCTTCAATAGTGGTTCTTGGATAGAAGGGTACTATTCTGGCCTTAAGCCATGCATTGGTGTAATTAATGTCAGCAGCAGCAGAAGAGAGTAGCTGATTAGGCATGGCCACCGTAACCTTAATGCTTGAATCAGCCAAAGCAGAGACAACAGAAGGATTAGCGTCGAAGATTTTAACACGGTTAATGCCGTTGGCTTGAAGAAGCTCTACAACTTTAGAAGGGGCAGGAAGATTATTAGCGACTCTACCATAGTTGACACCAATGGAACCAAAATTAGAGGATGACACACATCCAAACCAGAACAAACAAAGCAGCAAAACAAGAAATTTTAAGATTGACATTGTACTCAAGGCTTTGATACAACAGTAGAAATATATGGCACTATAGAGTAGTTGAAAAACCAACACTTTGCAATTTCTTGATGCAAAGCTATTTCTGAGTTTATATAGAGCAGTGGAGGGAGCTTTGTAATTTTAATATCTGATTTGTATTTGGTTCTTATTTTTTAATTTGGGTTTGAATTTTAATTTATTCTGCATGGAATTACAAAATCATAATAGATTTTGATTTGAAATCGAACAAAATATATATCCCCCAAAAAAAGAGTTTAAAGTGTTGTTTCGCTAACAATTTATCTGTAAGTGGTTTGATTACAAAATTTTAAAATTAAATATATTGATAAATCATAATTTATCTATTTTAATGTAGTGTATTTACAATTCTGACATATATACGTATTATGTACCAATTTATTTATTTTATTTTATTTATTATTTAAATAGATTAAATTTTGATCGTAAATAAAAATTTATTTTCCCATTATTTTGAAAAAATAAAAAATACAGATTAAACTAAATTAAATATATATATTTTAATGATATATATTTATAAATATTTTTAATAATATATTTTATGAAATGTTAGTTTGACGTCAAATATAAATTGGTCGGGAGAGGAGTATTTATTTTTTATATATTTCTTACACCCAAGACTTTTCGGGGGCGTTTGGTTCAACAAATCTGGATATGAGGTATGAGGTTGGAATGGATAAAATCTGAATTTTTTTTTAATGATATTCAAGAAAAAAATATTATAGAAAAATTCATACTATGTGTTTGGTTAAAAAAAATTATTTTAAAACTCATTCCTGAAACCCATGAAGATATAGGGTTTAGAAACTCATGTGAAGAGATGGGTATGAGTTAAATCAAACTTCTGGTATCATTTTCATTATTTTTCGGGCTCTGTCTTTAACTAAAATATAATTTTTTTTTAGCTTAAATTTTAATATTGATGAATAAAAAATATGAATGAATAAAAGTTTTGAAGTGATATTTATGAAATCTTACTCTATTCTTACGTTAGAGTTCTGTAGACTGTAATTGAATCTCAAGAACTCAAACTGATATTTTTGAAGTGTTAGTTTACACACATCCACACTAGTCATATGATGTCACAAATTAGACCATTCATTGCAAGAAAATTATATACAACAGCAGCATCAAGCATTGCTTATTCTCAAAACACTAATTTTCAAATTTTTCAAAACCAATCATTTTATGAAACCCATCAATGTGATATGCTTCAAGTTAATTATAATCTCAGAGAGCTGGTTAAAAGTGGTCTTTTAAAAGATGCACGCCACATGTTTGATAAATTGCCGCACAGAGATGAAGTTACCTGGACCAGTATTATTTCTGGGTATGTTCATGCAAATGATTCTACGGAGGCTTTGTTGTTGTTTTCAAAAATGTGGGTTCAACCCACTTTGAGAAGAGACTCATATGTACTTAGTCTTGCACTTAAGGCATGTGCTCTTAGTATGAATGTTCAATGTGGTGAATGTTTACATGGGTATTGTGTGAAAAGTAGTTTTGTGGACTCTGTTTTTGTTGGGAGTGCACTTTTGGATATGTACACCAAAGTTGGTAAAATTGGTGAAGGTTGTCGAGTTTTTGAGGAAATGGTGATGAGAAATGTAGTTTCTTGGACTGCTATTATAACTGGGCTTGTTCGAGGTGGTTATTGTAAGGAGGGGCTTGCGTATTTTACTGATATGTGGAGAGAAGGTGTAGAGTATGATTCGTATACGTTTGCAATTGCATTAAAGGCGTGTGCTGATATTGGTTTATTGAATCAAGGAAGGGAAATTCACGCCCAAACTTTGAAGAAAGGATTTGATGGGACCTCATTTGTGGTTAATACTCTTGCTACTATGTATAGTAAGTGCGGCAAACTACATTATGGCTTGTACTTGTTTAAAACTATGAGAACAAAAGACGTGGTTTCCTGGACAACTATAATCACGTCATATGTTCAGATGGGTGAGGAGGAGCTTGCAATCGAAGCATTCTTGCAGATGCGAGCGACTGATGTCAGTCCTAATGAATATACTTTTGCAGCAATAATTGCTGGCTGCGCAAACGCTTCAAGAACTGATTTGGGTCAACAGCTACATGCCCATGTTTATCATGTTGGTCTTTTTGGTTCGTTATCTGTTGCAAATTCAGTCATGACCATGTATGCAAAATGTGGCCTTCTGAATTCAGCTTGTTCAGTGTTTTATGAGATGATAAGAAGAGACGTTGTTTCCTGGAGTACTATAATTTCTGGATATGCTCAAGGAGGCTGCGGTGACGAGGCTTTTAAGTTTCTTTCATTAATGAGAAGGGAAGGACCAAAGCCAACTGAGTTTGCTCTGGCTAGTGTGTTAAGTGTTTCTGGAAATTTGGCAATTCTAGAACAAGGGAAGCAACTACATGCTCATGTGCTATCAATCGGGTTAGATCACACGGCTATGGTACACAGTGGTTTAATAAATATGTATACAAAATGTGGAAGTCTAGGGGATGCCTCTAAAATCTTTCTTGAGGCTGATAATAATGATATCGTGTCATGGACAGCCATGATCAATGGGTATGCTGAACATGGATACAGTAAAGAAGCTCTTTTGTTATTTGAAAAGATTCCTAAGGTTGGTCTGAAACCCGACTCTGTGACCTTCATCGGTGTTCTTATAGCTTGTAGTCATGCTGGACTTGTTGACTTGGGTTTTTATTATTTTAACTTGATGAGTGGGAAATACAGAATCAAACCGTCTAAGGAACATTATGGTTGTATGATCGATCTCCTCTGCCGAGCTGGGCGATTAACTGAAGCTGAAAATATGATCACAACCATGCCATTCCAACAGGATGACGTAGTTTGGTCAACTCTGTTGCGAGCCTGTAGGGTACATGGTGACGTGGAGTGTGGAAGCCGAGCTGCCCAGAAAATTCTTGAGATAGATCCAAATTGTGCTGGCACCCATATTACCCTGGCAAACATTTATTCTGCAAAAGGGAGATGGAATGAAGCTGCAAAGATAAGGAAACTTATGAGATTAAAGGGTTTGATAAAGGAGCCTGGATGGTCTTGGATTAAGGTCAAGGACTGGGTTATTGCATTTGTAGCTGGTGATAAGTCACACCCACAATGCGAAGATATATATTGTGTTTTGGAGTTGCTAATTACCATGGATGAATTTTCCTTTGAGGAATTAGACTCTCTAGTGAGTGATGACCTAGATTAGTAGATGTTAATACTAATCTTATTGTAAATGTTCTACTTCTATGGTGTAGCTGAACAGATGCAGAACTGATATCACAGACAAAGTTAAATCTACCACCAAGTGAGTTCTCATATTATCATATAGATATGTGATACTTAGATGTTTTTGTATATATAAAATGGGAGATTACCATACATCATTTTCAATGGTTATTGAGTCAGCTTATTCGGCTCTCTATTTAATTGAGTGTATTGAAATGTTGATAATTTTTGCCTTTAAATACTAACCTTTATAACATGTTCTTTACAGTGTTCACAAGTGTGGATGATGTCATACCAGCAAGTGCAAAATACTGCCATGGAGTTGAAGTTGATAATGTCAATGAGACGCTTTCAGAGCTTCTTGTTGTGTCATCTTGTTATTCCAAGGTATCTATTTTTCTTAAAAAAAGATAAAGTAAAGTAGATGTACCAACTGAGTCTATCATTTAAAAATGCAAAAAATATGGATAACTTTCTTACACTCAAAGCTCAATACAGATTTGGAACAAAACACAGACGGAAAATGCTATGAATAAAACTTTTTTACTGTAAGAGCATGTCCAATGGTGTCTATAACTATAATATGACACAAAAACTAAAATTTGTGAATCCAATGGTGTGCTAATTATTGTGCTAAAATAGCACAATGCTATAGTTTGTGCTATATATAGAACAAACTATAGTGTTGTGTTATATTTGCCACAACATCTTTTTTTAAAAAGGAGGGGAACTAGATAGTAAAATTGGAATTTGTAGGCATAAATGTGGAGGTAGTTAAGAAAGTTGGTTATATTTGAAATAAGTTGAACTATATTTAGAACTATGCATTGGAGATAATCTGCAATTTTAGAACCAAAAATCACTTTTTGGTGCTAAATTATAGCAATAGCTACACCCATTTTGGTACAGATATTGGCTTTGCTCTAATTTTGACAAAAGATGGTTGTGTACTTGACACATGACTGGTTTTTTCTTTGTGAAGATACTTAAGTATATTACATCAAAAAGTATTAGACTTGCAATAAAATATACATTTACCAAATTATATCATGATTTAAGTGATACTCATATACTTCTACTAATTCAATACTAAATTTCATGTACTAACAAGGTGAGCTTCTATATGTAACCTAATGTAACTTTTTAATCTGATGGCAGGGGAGTAACGATTCAGTTGAAGTCCGATGAAGGTGTTGAATATTACTGCTAAAACTCTCCGAGGAATCGAGCCAGAGCCATGCTCCAGGACTCAAAGTTATTAGGCAGGGCATCAAATGCAGCTGTCTTAAAAAAATTTAATCTTTCGTAGGATGCTATTACTAACTGGATCACACAATCAATGATAAATACATGGGAAACCATTCAAGTCGGAATTTACATGGGAAAAGAATGTAAGTTCTTCTTGGAGACTGATTATATTTGTTGATAGTCAGTAGTGACAAACTCTGAAATCTAGCTTAGGCAATATAACAATGAAATATCCAGAAGTAGATGCTCAAATCGGTTTTGCTCATTAAAATGTATTTGAGCCTAGTGTCGAATAAGACTCCTTTATTTACATGAATTATGACATTTGATATGAAGAAGTTCTAATTACATGTTTGTAAATCTGGGTAAGGAGTTTGGGATCATCTTGATACAGATAAATATATGAAAGTGGTGAAACATCTAATTATAATACTGTTTGAGTTCTTAAATCTTTTGTCTTTCCAAAGTAGTTTATGATCATTGACAAGATCTGACATTTGTGTGTCACGTCTTTGCCTTGTTCTATGAGATTTCATGAATTAGATGTTATAACAAGTTTTACTATATGAAGCCTTGATGCTATTAAGCAGACATGGTGAACAAGAAGAAAAAACAAATCCTAAACATTATAGAGAAGTGTCGACCAACATTCTATGGAATGGGATAAAATGAAGACCAAATATCGCCTCTAAAGTATTTATGCATACAAGCGATGTGTATATGACTAAAAAGCATGAATTTATTTTTGCAACGTGTTAAGTACCCGTTTTATATAGGCACATCTGTGAGACATCTCTCAAAACATATCGGAAAGATGCATGCCACCCAAAAATATGAATAGAGACACATGCTCCTCAATCTTGCAAATTTCGCATTTCGACCTAAGGAGAACAGAGAGGCGAATCATATAATATCTAGAATTTTGGTTCAATATTTCAGTTTGTATTGACTGACTGAATGAAATCTCAGATTAAATTCTTTTATACTATGAAGATGTAAAGAGAAACCGACACCAAATACAGTTGGCCTATATCATGTGATGACACATCTACAGAATCACTTAAAAGATGTGGGCTGAAAAGTAAGGACACCAAATATGGACTGGAGAAGTAAAACACCGCCCCGGACTTCTTTCAAAGCTTACCACACCAACATATAAACTGAAAATGAACTTCTAGATTTTCTAAAACTGAATGCTTGTTTTGCATAAAAATCTTCAAAGAATATGTAAAAGACCCAGATCTTAGTTTGATGGTCGACCAAAAGCTGCATCTATAATTCTATTATTGTGTAATATACACAGGAAAGAGAATACAAATCTAAGTGCTAATCGCATCTACCCAAAAATTGGTACTAAAAAAACTAACAAGGTGCATCTTTCAACTCTATCCTTTCTAGCCGCTTTAAAAAATTGTAGTATAAAGGATGTGATAATCTATCAAGTTCCGGCCAGCTGACTCACTTCATTTTTGTTCAGTTAGATCGTGTATTGTGTTAACAACAGATTTCAGAAATATAACCGTCAGGAATCCGATCAGTATACGTGTGTCAATGTCATCAGAAAGAATGAGCAATCTGTTCATCAAGAAGAGCCAGCTTGCCAGGTCAGCCCAAGTGTACACAACTATGCCTGAACAGTAGGAATTAAGATTTGGTTTAATCCTCTACCCTCCAAGTGACTTTTGCTTGTATCCATATTTCATTCTTTCTAAAAGTTTTTCTTTAGTTTTTCTTTTCTTGTCCATCTTTAATCTATATCTTTCTTCCCTCTCCCTTTCATATACACCTTGCCAATAAACTTCCCCTGTTAATGGCCATAACCACATCTTGCTTGGATGATCCCCATCATCTGCAGCCTCGGCTAGGTCTTCGTCCATTCTTTTCAGTAGAGTGATGTCGAAGTACTTTGCCCACATAAATGGTTTTCGTTGTTCAACAGGGTGTTGTTCTTCCAACAAACCTGTTTCTGGATTAATGTACACCATCTTCCTACCACTATGATAAGCCCAAACATTGACCAAGATTTCCAATACACGGCAGTAGCAATGCCTTTTCTGGTACGTAAAATAAAGAATAGAAAGATGATGTTAAAAATATTTTACCGTTGCTTATAACTTATATCACAACACTTGAACAGTTACAGTTAATGAACATACCTCAACCACTGAGACCCCCAGAAAACATTGGCTGGTTTTGCTAGAAATCTTGTTGGATATATCAAGCGAATCAGCAAACATCCTGTAATCCAGTTTATAATAAAAATAAAATAAAAATGAATGATCCATATAACTCCCTCTGACGCCAACGATTAAAATCGGACCGCACAGTTGCAATATCATACCTGGAAAACATTACAAACTCCACAAATGAAGGGGTAGGCATCACCCAGCTGTGCAAGGCAGACCAGTGCCCACCATCTTCTGGCATAGGTGGAAGGGCTTCAACATGTTTTGGCAACCCATACATCCTCCGAAATGCATCATCAAAGGCAGTTCTGTATACATAATAAACTTAATACACACTACAGATAGAATTATCACTTTGTAATATGTAAACTAGTTTTAAGAATTCTTAATAAAACTACAGAGGCTTATTTCACCTTCCATTTCAAGTAGGAAATTTAGTTTATACATGTAAAATTTACAAAACTTCAGAACTACAGCGAACTGAAGGACTTGCTAACTTTAAAACCTAAATGAATTCTTCTAACATTAATTTTGACACTACCTCAACTGACGTTTAACTGTCAATATAGTAAAATTCTAGAAGATGGTATTTCTGAATAGCATAACCATACATTAGATGTAGTTTACAGGGAAAAAAATGAAAGGCTAGGTAAAATGACTCCTACAAAATTTTGGAAAAAGAAGTTCAAAGAAGCAAGACAAGGAAATAAAATACAGTAGCGATAGAACACATAATCACTGATAGCAATTGTAATTGAACAGTTAATAGTGAATCTTCAAGGAATCTGGTTTTCATTTAATTTTTTAGATATTATATAAACATAGTCCAGAGGAACATAACTAGACATGCTAATAATAGCCTCGTAAGTTTCACCGCTTCTGCCTCAATTATAATACTACTCACTCACTTGGATGCACTCCCTCGCTGTGGGATTAAGAGTATTTCCAAAAATTGGTTAAACAAAAAAAATCAGTCTTGTCTTCTGACATGTCTGGCTCTGTGAGATTCTAATCTCTTCGATTCTTATGTTACAGATTTCTGTTCTTGATCAATCATTTGCAGTAGTTTTGTCATGGAAAAACAAAAAGCATATATACAAGAGATGGAGGAGGCTTTCGCAACGATTCAAATTGAGGAAGAAAATCAGGGTGAACTTAGTTATGAGAATACAACAGATGAGTTAAGCGAGATAGATACACGATGGTGCATGGTGGGACGTTTTCTCACAGATTCTCCCATAGACTTCCAAGCCATGCAACACAAGATGGCATCGCTATGGAGGCCTGGTAGAGGATTATATGTTAAGCAGGTAGACACAAACCGATTTCTTTTTCAATTTTACCATGAGATTGATATTAAGCAAGTCATTGATGGTAGTCCATGGACGTTTGGACATTTCCACTTGGTTATGGAGCGACTGAAGGAAGGTGACAATCCCAGGACATTGGAGATAAATAAGACTGATCTATGGGTACAGTTGCACGGGATGTGCCCGAGGTTCATGTCACAGAGGGTTGCGAAAGACATTGGTAACTACATTGGTGATTTCATTGAAGGAGACCCTAATAATTTTGTGGGAGTATGGAGGGACTACTTGCGCATTAGAGTTTCCTTACCACTGAATATTTCGGTTAAACGTCGGATGAAGCTGAGGAAATCTGAAAAAGAATGGTGTTGGGTTAATTTCAAGTTTGAAGCCATTCCTACCTTCTGTTTCATTTGTGGATTCATAGGTCATGGTGAAAGATTCTGTGACAAGATCTTTGACACTTCACTAGAAAGCATCGAAAAACCATATGGACCATGGCTTAGAGCTGAGCCACGAAGAAAAACTCATACTATGGGGGCCAAATGGCTTCGGCATGGAGGTTGTTCTCAGGCGAGAAATCCCGGTGAAAGTACGGGTGGAGTTGCGGATAAGGAAAGTCCCGTAAAAGACGCACATGTTCAACAGATTAGCATCACATCAGGGATTGGATTACAAAGCATCAGGACATATCAGGGAGAGACTGTAGGCGAAGGTGGCGGAAATTTGGGGGGACATAATCTGACTGAATCAAATCAGATAATTATTCAAAAGTCAATTTTAAATCAAGGAGAAATCAGTAATGGGCTGGATACATCTGAGTTGAGACTCGTGGACCCAAAAAGACGTAGAATGGGCCAAGACCAGTTTACAAACATCTCCATGATACAGGATCATGACATGAGTACAGACAGTCAAGATGAAAATTCAACGGAATCAAAAAACGAGCTTTTGGCGGGTGCTGCAACGCAGACCCGCCACTCATTATGAATGCTTTAGCTTGGAACTGCCAGGGTCTGGGTTCCCTGGGAAGATTCGGTTTAGGGGTGGCAATTTCGGGTTTTGGGTCGGGTTCGTGTCGGGTTGGATGTACCTGATTTTTTTTAGTCTGACCCGAACCCGAACCCGACCCGACCCGAAACGGGTTCAAAAATTATGACACGAACCCGACCTGGTACGTACCCGAGTAACCCGAAATTGACCTGTTTGACCCGAAATAACCCAAAAATTAGAAAAAATTAATAAAATTAAAATTAAAAAAAATTAATTTACATAATTACAAAACTAAAATGTTATGCCAAATTAATATTAAAAATAGAAATATAATAAAACACAATATTACAAATGATTCATAAAATATAACCTACCATTTATATACATATATAATATATATATTAATTATTTAAATAAACAGGTCGGTTTCGGGTATTTCGGGTCAAACCGAAAATGACCCGATTTTTTCGGGTAAATTTTTACCCAACCCGAACCCGACCCGAAAGTCAAAATCCTCAACCCTAATTCGTACTTTTGCGGGTTGGGTTCGTGTCGGGTTTCAGGTCGTGTCTGATTTTGACACCCCTAATTCGGTTCCTTCAAGGTATAACCCGTAATGAGAAGCTTACATTTATCTTTCTTAGTGAAACTATAAGCAGTTACGCAAAAATGGAAGAGTTACGCAACAAATTGGGGTTTGAGGGTTTCAGTGCAGTAGAACCACAAGGTAGAAGTAGAGGTATTGCCATGTTTTGGAGAAATTCAGAGGAAGTAAAACTCAGAAGTTTTTCTCGCTCGTATATTGATGTCACAGTTAACAAGTCTGGTTCTGAAAGCTGGAGACTGACTGGTATTTATGGTGAGCCTGCACGTTCGGAGAGACATAAAAGGTGGGAACTATTAAGAAATTTATCTCGCGACGCGAACCTGCCATGGTGCCTCATTGGAGATTTCAACAATGTTACGTCGCAGACAGACAAAAAGGGAGGACCCCCATATCCAAACAACTTAATAGACGGATTTAATGCATGTCTCCGAGATACTGAGCTGCGTGATTTAGACATAACAGGCCACCAGTTCACCTGGGAAAGAGGGAGGGATACTGATCATTGGACTGAAATCAGGTTGGATAGGGTTCTAGCTAACACTCAGTGGTTGAATATGTTTGCTTTGGCCAAAGTATACAACTTAGAGGGCTCCCCATCTGACCACAGCCCTTTGTTAATAGTCCCAGAGGTTTATAGCAGAGGCAACAGAAAACGGCAGTTTAGGTTCGAAAACGCTTGGTTAACGGAACCGATGTGTTTTCAAATTATTAAAGAATGCTGGGAAGGGGAAGAAAACAGCAACGTAATGCAGAAAATTAAAAGTTGCTCGGAAAGTCTTGAGGTGTGGGGGAAAGAAATCACTAGCTGCTTCAACAAACGGATCAAAGAGTGTAAAAAGAAATTGAAACAGTTACGAGGAAAACGAGATTCTCAGTCAATAGCAGAGTATGAGGAAGCGAAAAACCAGCTGTTTCTAGCTTTAGATCAAAAAGAAATCTTTTGGAGGCAGAGGTCCAAACAACTGTGGTTACAAGCTGGTGAGAAAAATACAAAATATTTTCATGCATCATGTACTAAAAGAAAGCGAATCAATCACATTCAGAATTTGAAAAATGATGATGGAAATTGGGTCGAGTGGAATACTGGGCTTCAAGAAATGATTCAAGACTATTTTCAGCACTTATTCACGGAAGAGCAGAATTCAGGAGAGGAGGTATTAAATTGTATATCACGTTCTATTTCAGAGCAGCAAAATCAAATTCTACTAGATGAGGTGACTGCTGAGGAAGTAAAAGAGGTTGTTCATCACATGCATCCTGACAAGGCACCGGGGCCAGATGGCATGACCCCGACTTTCTTTCATAAAAACTGGAAGCTGGTAGGTCCTGAAGTGGTACAATTGGTAAGAGACTTCTTTGCAAGAGGTGAGCTCAGGGAAAACATTAATGCCACGAATATTGTTCTCATACCAAAGACAAAGAGTCCTACAGTTTTAACGGAGTTGAGGCCAATAGCTTTATGTAACGTTATAATGAAAATTATAACAAAAGTGATTGCAAATAGGCTTAAGAAAGTCCTGGACTCCGTAATCTCAGATACGCAGAGTGCATTCCTTCCGGGTAGACTGATATCTGACAATATTATGATATCCTTTGAAGTCATGCATTACTTGAAAAAGAAGAAATTTGGCAAAGAGGGATACATGGCTCTTAAGCTAGATATGTCCAAAGCGTATGATCGCATAGAGTGGAATTTCTTGCGTGAAATACTTCTGAAAATGGGATTCGACAGTTGGTGGACATACTTGATCCTTCAGTGTGTGTCTTCGGTTGAGTACAGTATCATTCATGGGGAATTTGAAATGGGTCCGATAAAGCCTACTAGAGGACTGAGACAAGGAGACCCATTGTCTCCTTATCTCTTTATCATATGTGCTGAGGGATTAACAGCTCTTATACGACAATATGAATCCAAGAAATGGCTACAGGGGATCAAAATTTGCAGGAAAGCACCGCAGATCAGTCATATGCTCTTTGCGGATGACAGTTATCTCTATTGTAAAGCCGAGTCAGGGGAAGCTAGGAGAATACTGGAGTTGCTGGCAACCTATGAAAAAGCCTCAGGACAGCGAATAAATAGAGGCAAGTCCACGGTTTTCTTCAGCTTAAATGTAATACAGTATAATAAAGAGGCGATTTGTCAAGTGTTACAGATTTCGGAAGCTGACAGTAACTCTAAATACCTGGGCTTACCAAACATCTTAGGCAGAAATAAGTCTGTCATTTTTGGTTACTTAAAGGACAAAGTCAAGACCAGCATTCTGAATTGGACGGAGAAAAAGGTTTCCAGACCAGCTAAAGAGACGCTCATCAAGACGGTAGCCCAAGCACTTCCTACATATGCAATGATGGTGTTTCTTCTACCTACAGAATTAATTTGAGACATAGAGAAGTTAATGTCTAAATTTTTCTGGAATACATCACAGACAAATAATTCTAAGATTACTTGGATGGCTTGGGAACGGATGTCGAAGCATAAACATGCAGGTGGCTTAGGTTTCAAAAGCTTACGGGATGTGAATTAGGCTATGTTGGGAAAACAATGCTGGCGTCTGATCACTAATCCAGATAGTTTAGTTGCTCGAGTCTACAAAGCTAAGTATTATGCAGATACCGAGTTTATGGAGGCTAAGTTGGGCAGTAGTCCTAGCTTTATATGGAGAAGTGTTCTTGAGGCAAAGAGGGTCATTTCTACAGGAGCAAGATGGAGAATTGGTACAGGTACAGAAATAAAGATCCTCGACCAACCGTGGCTGAACAACTGGGAAAATCCGTATGTCTCTACTATTTCACCATCACTAGCTAATCAAACAGTGACCTCATTGTTTAAAACTGGCACCAAAGAATGGGACCTGGAGGTGATTACTGATATATTTGATATACGTGATCAGCAATGTATTGTAAATACAAGGGTGGAACAGGAGCTAGAGAAAGACATCTTGTGCTGCAAACTAGAACCGTCGGGGAACTATTTAGTGAAGAGCACATACAAGCTGTTACAGGAGCAAAAAGGAGCATGGAATACCACTGCTAACAATGATTTCTGGAAGAAATTATGGACTATTAAAGCCCCCCCCAAAGGCGCTAAATTTGGTCTGGCGAGCTAGTTCCTACTGTTTACCTACGAAGACCATGCTGCAAACAAAGCACGTTCCAGTGGATAATATGTGTCCGGTATGCAATGAAGGAGCTGAAACAATCTTCCATGGACTAGTGCAATGTAAGACAGCAGCCTTGTGTTGGAAGATTCATAACCCTAACATCAACACGGAATCTGAAATGGAGTTTACAGAGTGGCTCACTACCGTGCTGAAGGAGCAGTCGAAGCAAACCAGTGCAAAAATCATCACTTTGTGTTGGTCTATATGGAGAGCAAGAAATGATCTGATGTGGAGTCAAAAAACATGGACTTCAATGAAAATTGTCGCAAAAGCCTGGGAGTATCTTTCACAGTGGACAGTTGCTCAGAATAGGAATCTTGGGGCACCCCTTCAACCTCCTTCTATAGGGGATGGTGCTATCTACTGTGGCACTGGGCAAAGCCACAACATAATGCAGTAAAGATCACAGTTGATGCCGCGATTTTTGAAGACCAGGGAGCTTCAGGGTTAGGTGCTATTGTTCGAAACCACGATGGTCACCTAATTTTAGCAAAAACCAGATGTTTTAATGAGGTAATGAACCCACTGTTGGCTGAAGCAATTGTAGTCATAGAAGCCTTAAGCTGGACAAAGGAGATGTGGAACAATAGCATTATCGAATCAGATTGCTTGGTCGTGGTTCAGATGATTCGAAGTGCCACATCTATGCGCTCCAAACTTGGTAAGGTCATTGAAGAATGTAGAGTTTTAATCCAAGAGCTTAACAACGTTATGTTGTATTTTATTAGGCGGTCTGCGAATATGTCGGCTCATGAACTTGCTCATGTCTCTCATATGTATCCTGATCGCATTTTTGATTGGAGGTCTGTTCCAGTCAATGTTAAGAACTGTATTTTGCATGATTTGAAGGAGTAATAAACTTGCATTTTGTCAAAAAAAAAAAATAATAATACTCACTTAGTCTTGCACAATATTCAACATCCTCATTTTCATTCGGAGATGTTCCAAAATAACTATCTTCTTTCTATAATTAGCAGCACTTCTACCAAAATCTTTAAAAAATGCCCTCAAAATGGTAGAAAAACAAAGGGCCTAATACATAATTACACATTGATAATTCATGTTACATATGCATTTTCTTTCTTAGTTTAAAGTCTCTCTATCAAATATCAACTAGAAGTGTAAAGGCAATGATATAGAAAGTGAAAGTTATATTAAGGTCAAGAAAGTCGTGATTATTAGTTTTGTGGTTCATCGCTTAAAATAATAGATACATTTTAAAAGAAAGGGCATTTCTAACAAAATTGAACAGTAAATAAATCAATATTTTGTATCGCCAAAATAGATTACAACACTAAAGTTGGGAAGAAATGGGTATAAATAGATAAGTTACAATCACAAGTACCAAGAAGATATATATACACATACACACATACATATACATATAATATAAACGATGCGATATCTTTCAAGTCGGTACTTGTTTAAACAGACAAGTAATATGATATGACTGGTTCTGTACCTATAACAAGAAACATTCTCCCTTGCAGCTTTCTTTTTGTTAAAAGAAAAACATTTTCATCACAGTTCATAGTCAAGAAAGATAGTTGAATTTATATACAGTATTACTAACTCGAGCCATTATAGTGGTATTAACTTGACAACTAGTAAGACTTGCCTGCAGTTTCCTCCATTAAAGACGTCACACATGGACCAAAAAGTAAGCATAGCATTGCTTCCTATAAGTCCATCATCTATGTCCATTCGTGCCCAAAAATATATAACATCTCCCTTAGGATTCTCTTGTATTGTGTTTTCAAGAGCCTTTTCAGCATTGGAAGTTAGGGCGACCTGAAAATTTACTGACATAAGATTTTTCCAGAAAAAGCACATGTACACACCAACACTCGTATATATGCTCAAATACATGAATGACACCAGGCAAAAGATTTAAGGACTTGAATTTTTAAATAATACTAAGCAAGACAATATGTCCACTTACAGTTAATGTGAATCAATCAACATGAGACGTACCTTCCTACCAGAGGCACGCCATGACTGATATCCAATCCAAGGTCTCTTATGAATGTTATCTACACTATTGGCAATAGCAAACATTCCTCCGATCTCACAAAGGATATCCCGATAAAATGTGTCATTCAAGAGGGGAAGCCGTCTAACTGCATCCACGTCATCTGATCTCGATCTTCGAGCTCTTGTGGACTGAAAACTAAAGAAAATTAGAACCATAATAACGAAAAGGCAGATTGGATTTACAGAAAACAGAAAAGAAATGAAGATGTGCATACATATCTGTACCAAAGACTTGCAAATCTTATCATCATTATCTAAAACAATGCTTAAACATTAACTTCAATCCCGTAATTGGTGGCAGTGGATAAAACTAAAAAATAATAGCTCCAGCTAGGGAAAGAAAATGTGGTCTTCACAGAAAAAGGATGCAGATATATTATCTTTTACTAATTAGAGGAACTCACAAGACTTAATCCACGATACAAAGAGCCATGGTGCAAGGATGGCCACGCCCCGGCTCCATCATAGATCTCGTAAATGCATACAGGCTGGCCCGTTCTTTCTAGCTCACCCTCATCCCTTTCATTTGTTTTGAAGCTTATCTTTTCTGCTTTCCGGACATTACGATACAGTTCATCCCATACACCATATTCTTTCTCCAATCTTTCCTCCAACTATTTATACATGGAAAGGTAAAATAAGTTAGCGGATTTGAAATTCTAGGAGCACTGTTTTAAACAGCAATCAATACAGATTTATACATAGAAAAAAGGGATCCTAGAAATTTTTATACTATCCGAACCATCTTACCTCCTCTGATTCTAGTCTCTGAACTTCTTCGGAGCTTTCCATTTCTGTCAAAATATCCCAATCTAATTGACTTAAAACATCGTCACCCATAATATCAGTTTCATTCCCAGAAAAATTCTTTGCAGGAAAGAGGTTGGTCATTTCTTCCTCAAGATTGAACAGAACACCAGAATTTGTTGTATAGCTGGTCTTCAAGTCCAGATTGATTCTATCGCCGGCACTTACTTCTATTTCCTTTTGAAACATATCCCACTCCCATGTACCCTGTTTAAGCTCAGAAACTTGATCAGGCAGACGAGCATCTGACGGGAAAGCAAGAACATTCTCCAAAAGCTTTGCAAATTTAATAGTGCATTCTGATGCTAGCATATTCCTAGCAACCAACCTTCCAGAGGAAGCAATGGCATGAGCATACTTAGACAGTTCCCCTTTTGATATTAGTAAAGAGAAAGATGTCATTATAGCATCGGGCTTATGCTTAGAAAAGATCATTGCATGAACCCCATCAATTAACTGAAAATGTCAAGAAATTGATTCAATGAGAAAGAGCTTACATAAAACATGAAGAGACCTCCTAGGTCTGCAAAAGCTAATAAACCTACATATTTTTTGATGACAGGATAATCAGGTGCAACCACAGGGATTCCGAATGACATGGCCCGTATGAGTAGCGGAGGAAAACCCTGCTCATCTTGGGATGAACCATAGATAACAATATCAACCATTAATAGAAGACCATTTACGTCATCATCTAACCCATAGTGCCTGACGGATCCAGGACGAAGTCCCATATGACTAGCAATGACCTACATCCAATCATCAGTTAAAGATGTCATTATTCTTGAATCAAGCAAGAGGATCTGAGTAATGATGTGTGTTTTTCAGCCAAATGCTATACAGCTTAACTTACTTGGAAATTAGTTAGTTTACCTTTCGAATTTTAATCATTAAGAGATGAAATTCAAATGTATATGTATTAAAATATTTTGACTGTATCTTATAGCTAAACTAGCTAATTCAGGCATTGGATTCAGTTTCCCCAGTGAGAGTTTATGCATGTGTATTCCCAACATGGAGGTGATATCTTATAGTTTTCCTTGTTTTGGCTACCCAGTGCACAATTAATATCGACATTTAAAAAGGAAAAGAAAACCTTTCAAATATCAGAGTAGATTGGTAAATGTATTTAGGAAGCCATTGTTCAATAGTTCAATGTGCTTTGTATTGATTACCATGTTATCTTCTTTCTGCATAAAATTGCAGAAAATGAAACCTAAACATGCAAGGCAATTGTTTTATACCTGTAATGCATCATTATATCCATCACTGGAATTTCCACATAAGAATACAAACTTAAATTGAGCTCCATTATCTTCAAGTCTTGCATATTTAGATAGCAGAGGCCCGATATTATGCATAGACACATCATAATCCCATGATAGCTCTTTGTAGAAAAATGAACTTCCAACAATTAAAACCAGCATATCTTCTTTACTATATCCTTTGTCCTGGCGTAACTGGGATCTGGAGTGTGTTCTACTATAACTTTCTGCTGCCCACACATCTATCGGTGATCCAGGAATCACAAAGAAGTTTCCGGTATCAAGCACACTATATAACATCTGATGCATAAAGTCATGATGATTGAGAATCAAATGAGTACGCTAGTGTCTCACTAAACAAATCCATTTCAGGAGTATAACAAAACCAAAGAAAATGGGTCAAATTTACCGGCAGTGAAAAATCTGGAAACACAACTACATCAGCCCTACTAAAAGTATTCTTCCAGTATGAAATAAGATGATCCCAACCCATGTCCTCATAAACAGAAAGACGGTTTGCAAGAGCTGCATCTTGAATTATCCATATAAGTGGCACAGAGCAAAAGGGCTCCTGCATAAGGCTGCATAAATATAAGACTCAAAAATCATAGCATACAAATCATCAAACTAAACACAAATAGCATATATTATAGATAACGACAATTCTTCTCTACTCTCTCTTGAAGAGAGCGTGAAAGCTATTATGCTAAACACTGACCACGAAGGATCTAGAAGTCACCTATAAGGAAAAGCAATTATAATTTCATTGCTCTAAAAAAAGATATTGATCAGTTATCCTGTGGGTGGGTGGGGGTCTTAGTAGGCGGTTTGTCACTATAGTGGTTACTTCATTATGACAAGCTGTTAGAGTAACAGTAGGCACTACCACAGGAATGTTCATATGTATGTCTCTTTCACAATGACAGCTCATCTCTTCCCACTGACAATGTGTTAGAGCTTGAACTCAGATCTCAGGCCCTATTAAATCTACCACGGTTTGTGAATATATAACTTGGAGCATGTGCATAAAGATATATGCTAATGGTCAAGCACATGCACACTTGAATGGACCTTTACTTTAAGAACAAACATTTAACTCTTTAAGAGTGTAACTGAAAATTACTTGGTAAATTCCCAGATCGGTTATTACTTCAAAAAAATCATAATTATCTTGGGGAATATAGTGCCAGCAAGGGTGGTGCACCTTACCCTTGTTCATATGTATGTCTCTTACACAACGACAGCTCATCTCTTTCCATTGACAATGTGTTAGAGCTTGAACTCAGATCTCGGGCCCAAACTATTAGTCTACCACGGTTTGTGAATATAACTTGGAGCATGTGCATTATATTATATGCTAATGTTCAATCACATGCACACTTGAATGGACCATTACTTTAAGAACAAACATTTATCTTTAAGAGTGCAACTGAAAATTACTTGGTAAGTTCCCAGATTGGTCATTACTTCAAAAAGATCATAATTATCTTAAAGAATATAGTGCTAACAAGGGCGGTGCACACTACGGTGAAATATGATTCTTAGTATGTTCTACAAAAAAAGAGAACGAGAACGATAAACTGATTTTGCAGATACGGTTACCAGATCATACCTTGAAATGTTGGCTTCAAGAGAATCTACAATAATACCTTCAAACCTGCAGCAACAAAGCAAAGATGTTTATAAACAACAAGAGATGCTTGTCAATCTAGATAGCATTGATCAAGCAACACAAAACAGATCATGAATACCTAGTCCAGTCAATACGGCCATGATTTTGAGGATCTAAAAGTAACACTTGAACTCCAATCTTATCCCATATAAATCGTGCTTCACCATCCTCAGTTGCATATATCTGAAATAATGCAATTTGACGTTGTAAAAAGAAATTTTATACAGTGAATCTCAACACATAAACTCCCTGGCATGCATATTCAAACTATTCACCAAGCACTTAAAATAACTATATGCAACCAACCAATGCTACAATTATCAAAGATTTTCATAACTAGTTTTGGAGTTTAATGCAAGGCCACTTTGATTAACAAGATTATTTTATTAATCAAGTTTAAAAAACTGGAGCAATCACTACCTGCTAATTTCACACTCCTCGCTTATGCACCCTATTATATGGTCCATAAGATCTGTTTTGTTACGTCTAAAACTGAAAATATAATACAAGGAATCCAAATGGGTAATTTATTACCAAATCTTATGGCATACTCAAATTTGTTGACATGACAGCAACATAAAGGATCATTTGAGAATCCAAAAGACACCAAAGTTGGACGTGCACAGATATCTTGACATAATATGATATAAAAATTTAAAACTAATTAAATGAAATGTATAGGTCCCTCGTTCACCATCATTTACAATTACCAAAAAGTAAAGGAAGTCCTACCACGGCCTGGTATTTGAACTACAAAATGACGAGAATATATCTTAGGAGTGCAATTAGCACATAACTTGCGATAGAAAAAGGATAAAACACAAGTAATATTGCGGAAGATGACAAGAACCTCACCTTCAACGTATACCCTAGTCCTTGCAAGTTCTTCAACACAGTAAACAGCATCAATGTTGAGGAATCAATCTTCATGTGTCCTAAGATCTTACAATTAACAAACCAAGGCATTATTAGGTACAGAAGTTTTATAACCTCCAAAGCACATGCATGCCTCTGATTCTGTATATAAATACATCGTAGGGAACAGAAAAAGAAAAGTACAAGAGAGTACAAAATTGACAGATTTAACATATAGAATATTTGTAACATGACATCCATTAATATACTTTACAAATCAATTGAAAACAGAGCCTCTAGGTCTCAGTTACATAGAATTTTAGAGAAGTTGTGATCAAATTTATAGCTAGGTATTGATGTGAACATGTCGTTTCTTCAGTTATCCAGTTCTTATTAGGACTCTTGATCTTAATCTAATATCGTCCTTTCCAGTTATACAATAAGTTATGCAGCTTAATGCTTTACCCTATCTATTTCTTAACATTCTGTTCCTAAAACCAATTTCCAAAATTGGATATCACCTTACCTTAAAGTGATTTCACAACACGTAAACCATGGAGCAAAACTGTGGCGTAAATGTATGAGTGCGGGAAAAATTGACATCTTGGATGTACTACTATTTACTGCCGAACATGATCATAATACAGCCCAGGATTGACCTTATTTTTTCACTTCCTATTTAAGACTTTTAATATTGCTTTGATATCCTCTTCTAGTTATACAAAAAGTTATGTAGCTTGAAACTTTATTCAATCCATTTCTTTTCTTTTGTGCTTCACTTTAAAGCTAGACATCATCTTATGCGAAAGTAATTTCAAAACACTGCAACTATCATGCACAAAACTGTGAAGTAACTGAGCAAGTTTTAGAACATCTAAACATCTAAACATTAAAAAGCTATTTTTGTGTCAAAAAACTAACTTCCAAACACAGAAGTAACAAAGGTCAAGGGTTCGATTCCCTCTAAATAAAAAACAATATCAAAAATTTATAAGGTAAGACTAAAGATTTAGAGTTCGAATGACATCAATAGCATAGTAAAATATATTATTCATATTATCGAAACCAAGAATTAACGAAGGTTTAAATTTAAATGGTATCAAGTTAATTGTATCTATATAATAGCCCGTTTGGGAAATCTTAAAATAAGTAACTTATGACTTAAATCGAATAAGTGACTGATAAGTGATAAGTTGATAAATGCTTATAAGTTATACAAGTGTTTGGCTAATTTAACTTATAAGTCAGAATATTAAAGTTAATATTTTTAAAAACTAAAGTTAATAAACAAAACAAAAAATTCCGTGCATATATTAGTAGTTTTACTTCTTTTTTGAATCTTATCTGGTTTACTACATTTTACGTATATTTACTTAGTCTTCAATCTTTCATCATTAAACATACAAAAACTTATCATTGCATGAGTAAAAAAATTGAAGCTTCAAAGACAATACACTTAACCTGGTGTATGTAAACTAATGGTAAACCAGACAAAAGTTATTTTTTCATTCCATGGCACACCATATTTACCTTACCGGCTGTCATGCTAAAGGCACTACATTATTCCACACTAGTCAAATCATTAAAAACAGTACTTCGCTTCTTATCATACCAAAATACCACTCTTTACTATCCCCAAATTCACATCTAAACTAACTAGTTACAACTGCGCAATTCCAGGTATAGTATATCAGATTCTTATTAACGCAAATCAATACATACATAAGCAATTTATATCCATAAGCTCAATCACAACTACTATAACTAGTAATCATGCAACAATGCGATCTAAAATGAAATAAATTGAACTCACAATCGCAAGCTTAGGAGGTCTAACAACAACTCTAGGCTGCTTCCTTAACCACTCAATTCCACCTCCAAGTTCAATCCGCTTCTCAGTTCGCCACGGAACGAACTCCAACGAACTCCCAAACTTCAAACCAGTTCTCACCGCTTTCCCTCTCTCATTTCCCTGCCTAAACACCGACATAATCGACGTCTGCAGCACCATCGACGCCATCGCAAACGCGAAAACCGCAAACAAAACACAACAATATAACAACGACCGGCACTTCAACGGAAACAACAAACACTTACGCAGCATCGACCGGTTCTGCGATCGCCGCCACTGCCGATCCGGCAGCGACGTCGTTTTACGGTCACTTACACCTCTGTCGGTGGAGCTTCGTTTGAAGCGATCGCGAATCGATCGGAAACCTAGAACGCCGGCGGCATTGTCATCGCTGGAGGAGACGATCTCGGGACTCACCGTGCCGCGAATCATGATCGGAAATAGAGATTTCAGAAGCTTCTAGAAGATGTTAGAATGAAAACATTGATCGAAATGAAATCGCCGGCGGAGAAGATAGCGACAGTTGAGGCTGTATGTATAGGTGTGTAGGTTGTATGTATAGGTGAAATGGATTAGGAGGAGGGTGAAGATTTGTGTTGATTTGATAGGTGTGTGTATAGGTGGAATGAAAATAGAAGAGTTGGTTTAAATGAGAGTGTTTGTGTTGTAGAGTGTGAGAAGAGAGTGATGAAGGCTGAAAGTGTGAAAGTAGCCCCACTTGATTTGTTTTTTTACCGTACGCGCTTCAATTATTATAGTTGCAGAATTTTTTCCATTTAAGTCGTGTGCGCGTTGTTGCAGGCTATTTAAAGCTCTTTTTTGACATTGCTTTTATGTCTTTTCTAGTACCAATGTTATATTATATTTGTTAATGAATATAGACATTTCTGTCCAAAAAAGAATATATACATTTTTCTTTTTTTAATAAAAATTATTCGATAATTTTATTATAATATCAATCATTAAGTTACAAGAGAGGCAAACGAATAACAAACTATGCCGTTAGAACTCATTTCGCAAAATCTAATTATCGAAATATGTGTTCAGCGCCGTCATTACATTCTTTTTCATTATTTTCTGTACTCTTCTCAAAAATTAAATTGCATTAGAAGTAAAAAAATCAAATGATAACTCATGGGTGCGAGGCTGCTACTTCGACACCGCGCATGGATCCTTGTAGCAGTTGCGGTGTAGCTGTTGTGGGGTTTCTGTAAAACAACACTGGAAAGAAGGTTTTAGTCACGCGGCGCCTCCGGTGTGAGAGTAAAAACTCGCTTTTGGGAAGATGAAAATAGATAGGAATGTAAGGTGGTTGTGTGTGTGTATGAGTGTATGAGAGTGATTAACCCCGAAATCTCTACTCATTGGGCTATTTATAGCCCAAGGGTAGGGTTTATGGGGTGGTACTTTTGAATCGTAGTTGTTGGTTTTGGGAGTGGAGGATACCTTGTTGTGCAAGACATGCATATACAATAACAAGACTAAGTCAAATTGACAGCCCTAAGATTTAGTTGTATGATAGTCTAAATCTATATTATGTATTGTATTACTTGAGTCTGTAAAAAGTTTAAAGATTAGACTGGAGTATTTTTCTGTAAACAGTCTCAAGCCTAAGAACTCTGGAAGAAGATCAAGCAAAGATCATGCCTCGGAGAAAAGATAAAGAAGCTTGTAGTTGAATAAAACTGTTTTATTAAAAATGTTTTAAGTCAAGATATCTACAAGTCACAGATCAAGTCATATAGAGAAGTCTTCAGAGAACTCCATAATGACTTATCGAGAAGTTCAAAATGGCTTATAGAGAAGTCTCGGAGATATCGACAAGTCAAATAAAGATGTGAAGATTGGAGATATCGATAAGTCAATTTATCATTAGAGATCTTAGAGAAATCGACAAGTAAAAATGTATATAGAGATCTCAGAGATATCAACAAGTCATTTCTGCATATAGAAAACTCAGAGATATCCACAAGTCAAAATGAAGATATGAATATTGAAGATATCAACAAGTCAATTTCTCATTAAAGATCTCAGAGATATCAACAAGTCGAAATACATATAGAGATCGCAGAGATATCGAAAAGTCATTTCTACATGCAGAGATTTGGAGACCTCGACAAGCCAAGTTCACTTACAGAGAACTCAGAGATCTCGACAAGTCAAAGACACTTATAGAGAACTCAGAGATCTCGATAGCCATTATACTTACAGAGATGTCACTTCTCTGTAGAACAAATTGGAGATCTCGATATGAACCTCAAGTACAGAATGCATACAAGTTAAAGATTCAAGATTATCAATCAACAAACGATCTAATCACTTAGATTGAAAAGTCTACAAAAGCAGCTTGAAGAGTGCAAGATCAAGGGCCAAGATTAATTGATAAAGAAAGGTCACGGGCCTACAAGATTTGCAAGGATTTACTGAGCCAAAAATAGAATGAATTAGAGATAACTTAGAAAAGGGTTTAGTACATCTTATTGCATCCTGTGTAAACCCGTGTTTACTAATCTATAAAATAAACACTGGTCCTTTATTTTTAAGAGTAACAAACATATCTAAATTTTCTTGTACTCTCTCAAGGAAGAAGCTGAGTTCTTTTATTTTAAAGAACTTAGAATTTGTAGCAAGACAAACTTAATTAATATAAATTAAATGAGTTTTGAAATATTGTGTTTGTTGTGGTTTTTGTTTTCATTCTAATAACATAACATCTTTACAAATTGTAAACTGCTTTGTTCACCATATCCAAACAAGTTTAAAAAAGGCTAAAAATAAAGAAAACACATTCACCTCCCCCCCTCTCTGTGTTGAACTTAATATCTAACAAGTGGTATCAGAGCAAAACTTGAAAGAAAACAGATAAAGATCTTGGAAGTATGAGTGCACAGAAGTTAAGTAGCATCAAGATACCAACATTTGACAGAGCCAACTACATACTATGGAAAAAGAAGATGATGTTGTTTATAAGGATGACCAATCCATTATATATCCAGATTCTCAAGAATGGTCATTTCACTCGCATGGAAAGGGTTGAGGAATCTACAGATGGAGACATGGTCATCCCAGCTCATTATGCCTTTAAAGATCCCTCAAAATACAATGAAACTGAAAAGGAGAAAATCTCCCTGGATAGTGGCTTGCAATTAATTCTCATAGAGTCACTTGACAATATGATGTATAACAACATTGTCAATTGTGACACAGCCAAACAGTCCTGGGAGAAAATAGAGACTCTGTGTGAGGGAATAAAGGAAGTTAGGTCAAATCAAAGGAGGATACTGGTGTCTCAGTATGAGGGTTTTATGGCAAAGCCTATAGAAGGAAATACTGAAGTTTTTGAAAGGTTTAACAAATTGATAAATGACTTACAACTTCATGATAAGTATTATGAAGCTAAGGAGGTAAACCTAAAGTTCTTGCTATCTCTTCCTGACCACCTTGAACAAAAGATATTAGCCATAAGAGAAGGAAGGGACTTGAGAAGAATGACATTGGAGGTGCTGTATGGAATCTTGAAGATATATGAAATTGAAATGTTATAAAGAAAGTCATTAAGGTCAAACCAAGGACATATAGTTGATGGATCTAGTGCATTGGTTGTCAATGATGGTGAAGCAAGTGAAGATGAACAAGATGCACAGACTCCAATCTTTCAAGCTATGGAGCAAAAGAACAAAAGACCCCAAAAACAAGTTATTTTGGAACTGGAGGAAGATAAATACTACACCTTGGATGAGCTAGATGAGATGGACCAATTCATGGCTTACTTGTCTAGGAAATTCTCTAACATTAGAGTCAAGAAGCCAAGGTTTTTCGAGAACAAGAGACAGTCTTCCAACAGCAACAATTGGAAACCAAAAGCTCAGTATAACTCAGCTAGCAAAGGTGGTTACAAAAATGGATCTGTTGACAGATCAAAGATAAGGTGCTTCAAATGTGATGAGTTGGGTAACTTTGCTATTGAGTGCAGGAAGCCTAAGAAAGTGAAGAAAGATAGAGCCTATTTGGAATTGGAGGTAAATTACGAAGTTCTCTTGAAGAAACATTCTGGAAAAGCTTATATTTTAGAAGGTAAAAGTTGGGATGATATCGATGATGAAGATGAGAATGAAGAATTTGGAAACTATGCACTAATGGCTCTTCAGCAAGGAGAATCATCCTCATCAAAATCAGAGATGCCAACTCTAACTACCATTAATTTAAATACAAGCCAATATAAAGAAACTATTGAAAAGATGAGTATAGAGATGTTTCATATCCACACGAGCATGGTGAAAACTATTGAGGAAGTGAGTAGGCTGTCAAAGATAAATGAAAAACTTGAGATTGAGAAGCAAGATTTGGAACAACAGCTTGTTGAGCTTGAGACTGTCAAGCAAGAAAATGAATATTTGAAGAACAAGCTGACGTGTGCTAGTGAAATTGAAGTTGTGTTGAGGGAAAAGTTAGAAAAGAATGAAGTGAAATTGAAGTCATTCAGAAATGCATCTGAATTGGTTGGATAATATCATAAGAAGAATAAATCATGTGCTAACATAGTTATTGGTTTGGACTATGATGCCTTAAACAGTAACAAGAAAAATGAAGGTGACAAAGGAAAGACAATTGCAAATCAAGATGTCCCAGTTATGCTGAGAAAAGTTGATGCACCTTTGTTCAAGGTATATGAAGTCAATTTCAGTGAAGTTGAGTTGGTCATCAAGCAAGAGCTTGCAGATGAAGACAACGAGAAGAAATGCACAAAAATAACTTCAACCCCTAAAACTGAAAAGAAGCCCATGGTAAAGCAAGTCTTTGATAAGCTAATCCAGGACATGAAGACTGAAAATTTAGGAAAGAAAATGAATAATAAGAATGGGAAAATTGGAGTGAATAAGAGCAACAACTTTGCATTTGTTGTAGATGCTTCCAAGAAGCAATGTCAAAAATGTGGCTCTACAAGTCATCTAACTCACTTTTGCAAAAAGGCTGTTAGTGAGCCAAAAGTGGGAGCCTGCAAATACAATGAAGCAAAGGATAAAGACCCCTTTTCCTTCTGTGATAAATTTGATAGCATTCCTTGCAACATGAAAGTAATGATAAGCTGTTATAGACTGAGAATGAATCTCAAAGAGGCATAAAATGAGTCTACAGCCAAGAAGGAAACTGCAAAGCAAAACTTGAACATGATTCTTTCTAAGTCGTCAAATTCTAGTTCTGCACATTCTGTTAACAAGAAGAAAGTACCCAACACTGCTTGGGTAGCTAAACACACTTAATCATCATTGTGTGCAGGGCAAAGAGAAGAAGGTCATATGGATCATAAATAGTGGATGCTCCAGGCATATGACAAATTGTAAAGCTCTGTTATCACAATTTGAGGAGATGGCTGGCTCACTGGTGAATTTTGGAGACAATAGCAAAGAATTTACAATGGGATATGGCAATTTAGTTTCTGAATATATTATCATTGAAGATGTAGCACTGGTAGCTGGTCTTGAGGTGAATCTCCTGAGTGTCAGTCAATCCACAGATAAAGGATTCAATGTTTCATTTGACAAAGGAGAATGCTCAATTATCAGCAAAAAGACTGGTGAACTTATTTTGAAAGGAGCAAGAAAGGTAAGCTTGTTTATTGCAGACTTATTCTCAACAAATAAAGATGGAATCTGTTGCTTCTACACCAAGGCATATGTTGAGCAAAGTAAGTTGTGGCACAAAAAGCTCTCTCACCTGAATTACAAAGCTATCAATACCCTGGTGAAAAAGGAGTTAGTGAGAGACATGCAAAATCTGGTGTTTGCTCAAAATAAAGTTTGTGAGGCTTGTCAAAAAGGCAAAATAAAAAGGTCTAGTCATAAAAGTAAAGCTGTGAATTATATAAGTGCACATTTGCAACTTATACACATGGACCTGTTTGGACCAGTTAATGTCATATCAATTTCAAGAAAAAAATATGCACTTGTGATGGTGGATGACTACTCAAGGTACACATGGGTAGAAATTATGTATTCAAAGGATGAGACTACACATGTCATTATTGAACACATCAAGAAAATTGAGAAGCATACTGAAGATCAGAATTGTGTGAAAAGATTGAGGAGTGACAATGAAAAGAATTCAGAAATGCAACCTTAACTGAATTCTGCAAGGACAAGGGCATTGTTCAAGAATTCTCAGCAGCAAGGACACCTCAACAAAATGGGGTAGTTGAAAGAAAGAATAGAAATTTGGATGAGGCTACTAGAACAATGTGACAAGATGCCAATTTGCCCACAAGTTTTTGGGAAGAAGCTGTCAACATTGCATGCGACACTCAAAACAGGTATCTCATCAACAAAAATCTTGGCAAATCACCCTACTCAATCTTATAAAAAAAATCCTACCATGAAGCATCTGCATGTGTTTGGAAGCAAGTGTTATGTTCTAAAAGAAAACTCTGAATATGTGGGAAAATTTGACTCCAAAGCTTTTGAGGCAATTTTTCAGGGATATTCATTGGAGAGAACTGCCTAAAAAGTCTATGTGATTGAACAGAAGAAAATTATGAAAAGCACATATATGACTTTCGATGATGACAAGTGTCCAGGTTTGGAATGCCTTGATGAAAATGAAACTGAAACCCTTAAGTTTGAAAATCTCAACATTAATAGTGATTCTGAAGATGAAGCTGAAGTCAATACAAGCAACAGAATGAATGAAGAGTCAACTGAGCAAGTGAATCATGAGAATAGAAGCTCATCTCAAAATCCTGAATTTGATAGCACAAACTCAGGGGGAGAAAGATAAGATATTTATTCAAGTCATGCCAATGATGAAGAAAATGCAAAAACTTCAAGTCAACAAGATCATAACAGAAAATGGGATAGAAGTCACACTAGAGAAGCAATTATTTGTGATCTAAATGCTGGTGTAAGTACTAGAAGTGCAACTGCTAATGAATGTCTACATGCATGCTTTCTTTCACAAATCGAGCCTAAGAAAACTGAGGAAGCTCTACTTAATCCTGACTGGATATCTGCTATACAAGAAGAGCTAAATCAGTTTGAAAGAAACAAAGTTTGGAAGTTGGTTCCTACACCAGTGAACAGAAGCATAATTGGAATAAAGTGGGTATACAGGAACAAAATAGATGAAAATGGAATTGTAACAAGAAACAAAGCAAAGTTAGTTACAAAAGGCTACTCACAGAAAGAAGGTTTTGATTATGATGAAACTTTTGCTCCAGTTGCAAGACTAGAAGCAATAAGGATCTTTCTTGTATTTATTGTACACTCAAACTTTAAAGTGTATCAAATGGATGTAAAGAGTGCATTCCTAAATGGTGAGTTGGAAGAAGAATTTTATGTGTAATAGCCACCTGGCTTTGAAAATTTAGAATTTCCAGACTTTGTATACAAATTACTCAAGGCTCTATATGGATTAAAGCAACCACCTAGAGCTTGGTATGACACACTGTCAGAATTTCTGCTTAAATATGGATTCACTAGAGGAACAATTGACAAGACTCTCTTTTATAAGAAGCATGGTGGAGATATGATCCTAGTTCAAATCTATGTGGATGATATAATTTTTTGGTTCTACTAATGAAAAGTTATGTCAAAGATTTTCAAAACTCATGTAGGGTGAATATGAAATGAGCATTATGGGAGAATTATGTTACTTTCTTGGACTTCAAGTTAGTCAAAGAAGTGATGGAATTTTCATCAGCCAAATCAAGTATGTTAAAGATTTATTGAAGAAATTTGGAATGGTTGATTGTTCACCTACATCAACACCTATGTCTACAGCTACAAAGTTGGATGAAGATAAGAAAGGAAAACTGTAGACATTTCTGGTTATAGAGGAATGATTGGATCTTTGTTGTATTAGACTATTAGTAGACCAGACATTATGTTTGCAACATGTCTGTGTGCAAGATTTCAAGCCAATCCAAAGGAATCACATTTGATGGCTGTGAAGAGAATTTTCAGATACCTAAAGGGGATACCAAACTTGGGATTATGGTATCGTAAGGGAACTGGATTTGAAGTTTTTGGATACACAGATGCAGATTTTGCTGGATGCAGGGTTAGCAGGAAGAGTACTAGTGGAAACTGTTAATTTCTTGGAGAAAGACTCGTATCCTGGTATAGCAAGAAACAAAAATCTGTGTCAATTTTCACAGCTAAGGCTGAATATATAGTTGCTGGAAGTTGTTGTGCTCAAGTGCTTTGGATTAGGAATCAACTAATGGATTATGGCCTAGTGTTACACAAAATTACAATTATGTGTGACAATACTAGTGCTATTTCTATTGTTGCTAATCCAGTAAATCATTCTTGAATAAAGCACATTGATGTAAGGTACCATTTCATTAGAGAACATACTGCAAATGGTACTATTGATCTTATTTTTGTTCCAAGAGAAAAATAATTAGCTGACATTTTCACTAAACCTTTTAATGAAACAACTTTTACTAGACTTGTTGGTGAAATTGGAATGTTATGTTCTTCATCCTAAAGGCAAGAACTCGGCTAATATGTAGCATTAGATTAATTTCTAGTGAATTAAAATTAATTTGATTTAATTGGAAATTAACTGGAATATAAGTTATAAATATTTCAGGAAATCTCTGTATATTTATTTTTCAAAATTCAAAATCTAGCTTGGAATTTTTCAAATTCTAAGAAAACTGTTTAATTGTTAATTTACATTCTCAATATGTAAAATTAGCATAAGGCAGACTCAAAAGCAACAAAAGTATATAAAGAACTGAGTTCTCGATAAGTCTAATTGACTTCTCGACAAGTCATTTTAAAACATCTCAATAGAGTTCTCGATAAGTCTTTTCCCAGACTTCTCGAATGACTTCTCGACAAGTTTCATTATGACTTCTCGATATGTCATTGTAGAGATCTTGATAAGTCACTTTGAGACTTCTCGATTGAGTTCTCTACAAGTATCATTGTTAAACTTCTCGATAACTCAAAACTGAAATAATTTAATTCAATAAATTATTTTAGTAAAATACTTTTGATATAAAATCATTCTAATTTTATTTTAATTTATTCAGATAAAAATTGGAAAAATTCAGTCCATTCAAGACAAACTGGGTATTTATTTGACATCTCGATAAGTCATTTTTTAGTTCTCGATATGAGTCTAGGAAAATGATATATCAATATGTATCTTTTCTCACAACATGACTTCTCGATAAGCAAATTCCAAACATTTATTTCTACTTCTCAATAATTCATTTACCTTTTACTATAAATACCCAGACATCTCGACATACACCTCTTTACGCCTTCGAGATCTCTAAGTGACTTAATTTCTGCAAATCCAAACTGTTTTCTCTCATCTCAAAATCTTTATCTCTAATTTTTCTTTTCACTCAAATTCAAACACTTAAAATGGCATCAAACACAGTTAGAGCTTTTATCCCAAAAGAGGGCACCAACTGTCTTGCATTTACAGATGCAAACCAAGCTCCTGATAGCTTCAAGAGCTTTGTGAAGTTCTTTTATAAAACATACTTTGCACGTGCTCTAAATTGCAAATCTAATTCTATATTTGGATGTTCGCAGTGATTTCTGGAACAGCGTTGTGATAAGGACAGTAGTGCATAGAACCGAGCTATATCCATGGTGGTTAACTGCTCCATTCAAGGCCAACATGTGCAGTTTTTTGAGAATGATGTCAATTTGGCTTTGGGCATCCCTACTGACAACCTGGTGGAGGTCCCAACTCAAGATGAGTTAGTTGAGTTCATGGACTTCATTTACTATAGTGAGAGGGTCAACTTGGCTGGCTTGAACAAGAAGCATTTAAGAAGGGAATGATATTTCCTCTTTGACTCAATTGTGAGGGCCTTCACCTGCAGGAAGACAGGGTATGACAACATTTCTAGTCTTGTTCAGAAGCTGGTGTTCTCCATGGCTCACAACAGGCACCTCAATGTAGGACTTCAGATAATGGAGGAACTTAGCACCAGGCTCATAATGCCTTTGGCATCAAGAGATAAGGAAATATTTATTCATAGGTTTATAAAATCTGCTTTAAACCATAAAGTCACTACGTCATAGATGACCTATTTGAACATTTCAGCATGGGTGTTGCTTTAGCTGATGTTGCAATATATATGAAATTTTGGTCCTAACATAACATCACACTTATGAGTGTTACTATAGGGTTAAAAACGTGTTGATGTAGCTCAATAATGTGTTACCCACACCAACACATTAGATTGTGTTACTATAGACGGTGAAAAAAGTAAATTTTAATTTTAGCTCATGTTAAAATAATTCGTTAAAACTAATTGATGTTAAATTAATATTTTATAAAAAATTCTTCAAAATTTACAGTCCTCCAAATAATAAAATTATTTATATTTTATAAAAAATTTAACATTGTAAATAAATTTAAGATGAATATATTTTATTTAGTATCAAAAATAATAATTAAATTTTATTTAAATTACTAAAATATTTATAATATAATATAACAACCTCTAATAACTATGAAGATTTTACTAATTAATAAAATATTTTTTGTAATAATTTGTAATATTTAGAATTAAAATAAGACAATATTTTTAAAATTGAAATAAGAAATTAATTCTAAAAAAAGAAATAAATTATTTGGGCTGTTAAACATAATAGGTTGGGTGACAAATAAAATTTTCAGTCAACCGGATGGTAAATAAAATTTTCAGATACAAGGAGAAGGGGGAATTAATTAGGGTCAAGAACACTCCAACCGACTATGCACTGGCTTATCTCTCTCTTTCTCTACTCTCTATGTCGAAACCTCCTTCAGTTGTGCTAAATTGGGGTTGAAACGCATTTGAGCAACAAATTCTGGCTGGATTCAGTTTTGTTGGTATTCAAGTAGAGAATATTGGTTTAATTAGGGATCGAAAAAGATTTAAGTTTAGGCACTCTCTGGATTTCAAGTTGTGTTTGGGTTCGATTTTGAGGTACAACAAGTTTGTGTCAGTAAGCATCCCCACGTCTCCCTCTCTCGTTCACACATCTCTCGCTCTCTCCCTCCCTCCCTATCCCCCCTCTCTCTCCCTCCCTCTCCCCCTCCCTCCCTCTCCCCCCTCAATGTACTAATGCGTGTGAATGTGTAAATTTATTTAATTAAGGGTATTGTCATTTTGGATTATTTATTTTGTGTAACTGTTGGTTGTTGTTAATTACTTACCGTCAATTTGAAAAATATTTTTGCATAGTCTGTTAGAGGGGTATAATGAGACAATTATACCATGTCATGATGGAGTGAGAGCCTATCTGAGTGTCAATGACTCATGTCACTAATTGTGATCTATATTTTAATTTCTTATATAATTGTACATGATTAAAAATACTGATTTTATTTATCAATGCAGAAAATTTGCAGTTAAATGTGAGAAACAAGTCTGCAGCTGGAGAATGTTATATAAGTACGGAATTTTTCCTGGAAGGTTAGGTTAAATTACATGAAAATATTATGCTTTTTGTCTGCCTGTGATCTTGTTTTACTAAATGATATTATGACAAACATACATTCCATTGTGATTTCAACTTTATGTTTAGTGTTAATCAACTTATAAATTAAGGAGTTTGTGGTCCGAATAGTTTTATAGAGAATGCAGTTACCAGATGTAAGTAACTAGCATACTGTAATCTTTGCATCATTAGGATTTCAAAAAGATGATGTCTCAGTATGGTTACAGGTTGCATTATCTTATCATGATAGAATTTGTTCATCATTTTATCAGCTCTCAGTGCAATGCAATGTATATCGATGGTGATGTTCCTTTCAATTGGATAACATCATAGACCTACCATTGTAAACAAATTCAGCGAATGGCCTCATGCTATCCACATAACTTATGCGAACCTTTATTATAGATGAAAGTCCTGAACAAATGTTGATTATTACTTAGATGAGTAAAATTGAGGAGTAGACTTAAAAGAAAAACTAATGACAGAGACTTGCATGGTGAGCATCTTTTTATTGAATGCAGGATGTTTTGTCTAAACTTTAAAGTATTATGAAATCTCTGTTTGGCATTGTATTGATAATTTTTGTATGTAGTTGCATTATAATACTAAGACAGCTAATTCAGTGTTTTACAACAAAAACAAGTCTCTGCTTCATTGATTTTGCTATGATTGACATTTCCGAAGTGTTGCTTCTCTTTTCCTAATTAAGATTCTCATACAAGTCTTACAAACAAACCAAAAAATCCTCTCACCAACGCAAGCCGACACATAAATTGAAGAATCCTCAAGATAATCTAGCAACAAGGCGAAGATGGCATGTACAATAAGCAGACCTGTCCATACATGCTCTAACAATGTTACATTTTTGGCACTTAAAGTTCTCCTATCTCATGTAATACTATATAGCAAAGAAGAATGCATAAATGTATATGATCACAATTTACTAAGTGGTTTATTCACTTGGTCTTCACTCATGGCATTGATTAATGTATTTCGACTCTTTGGAGTTGTCTTTTTGTTGCTCAATCATGTCTCAAGGTGTACTGCGGAACTAATAACAAAGCTACCAGGTCAACCAGAAATTGTTGCATTTCAACAGCACTCGGGCTATATTGTGACAGATGCACAAAATGGCCGAGCTTTGTTTTATTATTTTGTTGAAGCTAATACCGCTGATCACCTTTTGTGTCCCTTAACCCTGTGGCTCAATGGAGGAACTTTCTGAAACAGATTAATTATTGTTTAATTTGTGTGCCTGTGCAAACAATTTATAACTGGCTTTAAATTGTTTCAAATATTAGGCACAGGTTGTTCTTCTCTTGGTTTTGGTACATTCATGGTAAATCGTCCATTTCAACCAGGCAAGAAAGGAAACCTCATTAAGAACAAATATTCCTGGAATTTGGGTACTGATCATGGTTTCAATCTAACTATGATTACTTATTTAGTCATGATACCAAGGTATCAAAAGCTTACTTCATACTCAAACACAAGCTTTGACTATATCATGTGGAACGATACACAGACTGGTATTAATTTATCTTCTTAATCATATATATATATACCTCCAAAATGTCTAAATGTTTGTGCATTTATGGCAGCTGAGGATAACTTGGCTTTTGTCATAAACTGACTTGAAGAATTTCCAATGTAAAAAAACTCCGACTTCCTTATAGTTGGAGAAAGCTATGCAGGTACTCGATTGATCCGTAAAATTTGATTTTTTTTAATACGGTCGCTAAGAAAAATTTAAGTACACACATATCTCTGTCTGAACAAAGTTCTGAAACCTCTTCCTAGAAGATGGTTGGGATTACTGCTAGGCTAAAACCAAATTACTCTGATTCTTGATATGTGAATATCCAAGGCGGAAATCAAATGATTATAATAATTGTAATTATAAGAACTCTAAGGATGATAGTTATGACTGGATGCATATCTATTATGCAGGACACTATGTTCCATAACTTGCAGCACTAAAGGTAATAAATATAGATCAAATGTATGGACATTGTAGTTTATACAATAAATATGAAAAAGACGTATGGTCTGGAACTAAAGGTAATATCACATATACTTACAGGATTAAAGCGACAAGATTCCTTATGGCACCGATGTTTAACTGCTTAGGATTATCATTATGAAAATGTCCTTAATATCTAAACTTCTTTATTTTGTACTTTTGAATGTTAGATTTACCGTAAGTGTTGGGAATTGGCACTTTAGTATTTGTAGTGCTGCTTATGATGGTTGAATGTTGAATGTTGTTGGCTGTTGAATTTTATTTGCTGGTCTGGTTATTTTAAATGGGTTGTAGGAGAATTTGGTTTGGATAATTAATTTTCAAGGGTTATATATATGTACCAGAAAAATACGGCAAAAACTTCTGTTTAAAGAGTTGTATTTGTCTTTTAGAGTGTTGCATTTTAAGATAAATGAATTGCATTATAAACTATAATGGTGTTGCATTCTTGAATATAGTGTTGCCTTAAACAGAACACATGGTATTGTATTACAAAGGTAGGTCCCACAGTTGGCGTTGCAGGTGGGCCCCTCAGCTGACGTGGCAAGTGGGACCCACAGCTAACGTGGCAAGTGGGACCAGTGCTGACGTGGCATGTGGGACCCAGTACTGACGTGGCGTGTAGAACCCAGTGCTGACGTGGTATGTGGGACCAAGTGCTGACATGGCATGTGGGACCGTATTCTGACGTGGCCCTGGTGGGTCCCACTGCTAGTATGTCCTTTTACTCTAGTATAACACTTTTGGTGTTGCCTTTACTTGCTAATATTGTTGCATTATGCCTAAAAATCAATACTTTCCGGTGTTGCATTAAATGGTCAAAAGCGTTGCCTTATAGGTCAAAGGCAACGCCCGCGGATGCAACACCTCTTTTATGTTGCCTTTTTGAAAAATTAGGCTAATGCAACACCATAATAGTCTGCAGCAACAATAAAAAAGCGTTGCATATGAGCATTTATGGCATAGTGAAGCTTTCCTTCTTAAGTTTTGCTTTTCCCTTATAAGACTTCAAGTGTTCCTACATAAGAAAAAACAAACTATGTTATGATCTCTTACAAATATAGTGAACATGGATGCTAATTTCTAAACTGTCACTGACATCTTCTTCTCTGGAAGGCACTGAATTAAGGAATATCAGAGTTGTTACCTCCATCACTTCATCTGGATTGGTTCAATTGTAAATCATTTGTCTACATCAAAACAACCAGTCTTTTTCGTTGTTGGACTGGCTCACTACACAGTATCGTTTGTTACACTTTACTAGAGGCTTCCAACAAATGAAACACTCCATAAGAAACTCCACCCTGTGTTCTTTCTTTTTGTTGTTGCACCTAGTGTTGCTTCTATGGCATGGGCAAAAATACATGGATCATTTGATATTGGGGCAAGGATTGCATTTTTCATTGCTTTGTTCCTTTACTGGTTAGTTCTCTTGGCAGTTTAAAGATAATCATATGCTTACCTTAATATTAATTGAAGTCTGATTACTAATATTTATTAATTCATTTTTAATTTGCAGGTTGTTCGAGTTAATTTCTTTAGAGGATTCGGGTAAATTGACTCTATGGACTCTATTATCTATATAATCTATATTAGTCTAATAATTCCAATGTCTAAGATTAAATTCAATTGTTATATATAGGTTTTCATTGGCTTGGTGTGCATTCACTTTCCCAATGACCTGGCACTGCCATTGCAACCCTTCGGTACTCAATTGAGGTCCCAACTGTGGCAACTAAATCATTGTCTATCATACTTTGTATCATCTCAACAAACACAGTGACTGCAAGTCCAGAAAAACCTCCTGATCTCCCCTCAAGTACATGCTCTTTACTGTCCCTTACCTCCACTCCAAATCTCTTGACGACACTGGTTTGGAGTCTATTAAGTCGCAGCTTAAGATACCATCTTAGATATTCTGCTTATAGGTATCGTTGATACTAAAATATAGTTTTTATAGAAAATTAAATCATATCTTTGTAATAATAGTTTATGAGTTCATATTTATTAATTTAAATTGGTTATTGCTCTAATTATTCTTGCAATATTTTCATTTATATTTTAAATTTAAATATTTGTTTATTTACTATTATATTTGTAAAAATTAAAGAAAAAACCAAGCAATAAAAAACTATTGAATATAAATTTTAATAAAATAATTATGTGGGCCCCATATATGGGTCCCACCATTTTCAAAGAAATTCCAAGATGTTTTGAAACACAAAATATATGTTACTATAGAGTCCGAAAGATGTTGCTATTGAGATTTATAATAACAAAATATGTTATGTTACAATAGAGTAGTTGGTATGTTGCTATAGATATCTACACTCACAAGCTACGAGTCAACATAGTTTTGATGTTGCCTTAGCCCTATTTGGGCCTTTAGAAAAACTTTTTGGTTCTATAGCAACACAGCTGAGGGGTTGCTTAAAGTAATCTATGGCGTAGTGAGTGCAAGACATTCATTTACTTAATGGTATAGATAGGACATAAATAGGCAACTGTAAACAAGTGTCCAAAGTTCTATGTGGCTCACTTATTACTAAAAATAAGGTACCTGTAAGTCTTAGAATCACTCCATTATGTTGGAAAGATTCAGGACTTACCCTTTCCCTATGCCTGACATGAGGTCTACAGTCATAACTAGTACAATAATGGCTCCTGTACCTGTGGAAGAAAAATACAAGAACATCAATAGGGGCCATCCCAAACTGAAACCCTTCCTTCTTTACCATTAGAAGCTAGGAAACCAGCCACTTCATCCTCTCAAAAGGGAGAAGTGAGTAAAAAGAAGAGAAAGCAGGCACCCCTCACTTTTATTAATGAGAGTGGTGAGGATCAAATACCTATTGAGTCTAATTGGGTCAAGAAACCAAAGAAGGCAAAGAAATCTGAGTTGACCACTCATTTGGCTACCTCTGCTGTGACGGCCTCAAACCCGGGGTCAGGAGTTGACGTCACGAATAATAACAAACCATTGAAACAATCAACTAAACTTATTATTATTACAACATCACGACCCCCTTACCAAGATCTTTACCAGGTTTAAGTATGATATAGGCTACTCAACTATTACAACACCTAATTATTTGAATAAGTCTGACACAACTATCTTATTACAGCAACTCAATAGACCTACATCTGGTATAACATAGCTACCTCATAGGAACCCGATAGAGGAGGAACTGGAACTCTGCCCTGGCTATGACGGATAGGTCTCCTAGGCATTTGTGATATATATATATATATATATATAAACATTTTTGCAAGGGTGAGCACATAATTGCTCATCAGTACCAATATATGAATAACATAGTAAAACAGGTTATGCTAAACAGTTATAGGAATAGAAATCATAAAACCATTCGTGTATAAAACCATGAAAATAGGAAAAACTAGAAATCTAAAAAACTAGCATGCTCTTTAAAACATAACATAAATTACGTGTTATTTAAATACCAGAGTTCAATTTTAGCATGTTATTTCTATTTCTAAATCATCTATCTCGTGAAAGGAACCAAAAAACCATATGTTCCGTTATGGGAACCACAAAACGATTATCAGATATATTGGACGTTCACAGGTGAAGATAGCTGATTAGTCTATCAACACCGGACAACGACTAACGGTCGTCCAGAATAAATGTTCCGGAACTGGAAGACTAGCTAGGTCTCAACCACGTTGGACTAATCGGTTTAAACAGTGTGCACAACCGACTTAGCCTCTTACGTAACTTACGCTGGGCCGTTACGGGCCTCTTACGCAACTCCAATATCTGATTCACTTTATCCAGTTTTCAATTCCATTTATACCTATCTCATTTTAAAACAATCTTTATCACATCATGTTTTCAAAACTTTTTCCAATTTTAACCATAATCTAGAGATAGGTACTTCATAAGTTACTTTTCCCCTAAAACACGATTTAAACAAATACATTTATAATAGTAGGGGATACGTAACTTAAAATATTTTGTTCCAGTACGAAATTAAAATCAACAGTTTATTCATATATATTATTAAACCATAAGAGATATGGTCAGAGGTACTTGTCTCGCTGAGCTTTATTGACTCAACACTAGGTTGACTTTAGACCGACTTTAATGCTCGGGGTTTCAACTGGAACCTACAGAACTGAAATACCCTAAATTAGACGATCAGTTATGTTTCACATATCCTCGCTATCAACTCTACCCGTATGTTATCAAATCCTGACGCGTATTTATACATACTAATTTAATTCACGGAACAACCAGGGTTTACGTACTCAAAACTCGGTTCGGTATTTATTTTTGTAAAATACTTATAACTGTCATTTCAGAAAATAGGTTCATCGAATATTTTACAAAATATTTTACCACGATACGCAAGTAAGTTTCGTAAAATATTTATAATTATATAGCTATACACGTTCGATTGGTATTCCCGATAATTACAGGATACGTTCCCGTATTCCTGAAATTAATTTCTCAGAAATCGGGCAACGTTTCCTCTACTTATCGGACTACCAGTCGATTTCAAATCGACACAACAATCACAACAACGCAATACACAACTCCAAATATCCACTACGCTTAAATAACTACACCCGACTAATTATATTTTGAAAAATAATTTTATGAACCAAATATTATTTTTAATATTATTAAGACTCAGAAATGATCATCACAGTCCACCGTCAGCTCGCCGAGGCTCATCGCTGACGGCGACAAAATTCGGCGGTGCCCGTTTATTACGGGTTTCCTATGCGAACTTCACTGATAAATAATAATTTACCATTTTTAAATACCAGAGTTCAATTTTAGAATGCTTTTTCCATATACACCAGGCCGTTAATAGGGCCTCGATTAGGGAGCAGATCCCCGAGTTAGCTGTGCACCTAGATCGTGTGTCTATCGGTCCATTCCAGGGAGTATCTGCACCTTTCCCGGATATCCAGGCTAGGGTGAGAACCCTTATGCAGTCAGGCATTGAGAGAGCCAGATATATTGAGATTTTTGTCAGTTTCGAGGCTAGAGCAATGTAGTACCAAAGCTTAGTAGATTGGTTAGTATTTGAGCTCGGGGTGATCGGGGGCAGTGGCTAGAGAATGTCCCCAGAGATTGTTAGTTGTTAGAACTCGGATGTATGTGTTCTTTAGAGTTCAGAGTTCTGTAGTATGGGTTTAGTTAATATATTATGATATTAGCTGGCGGCTGCTATGACAGCCAAGTTTTGTTATGTATGTGGATTAGTAGTGTTGTTGTATCTTGAACCCTTATATGCAAATTGAGGTTTCTAAAATTATATTTTGTTTCCCAGAATGTTAGTATATCGCCTAACAAAGTTACTTGTTTGCCCGTAATAAGGTCAAAACTCGAAGTTAGTAAGCCTAAGGTTGCGCTGATTTTATTATAACTCAGATTCTCCTCTCTACCCACTAACTATCTATTTCAACAACATTTCTTTCCTCGGTAATTTTATCGGTTGATTGAGGTAGACAATGCATATGATTTGGCTATTTGTCTTTGTGACAAAAGGTCTGGTGGGACGACACCTAATAATGTATTATAAACTATATGGTACTAAGACTGGCCATCTTATGTATTTATATGGTTGTTCTCAGTCATATATGCATATTCTTCACCTTTTCTTTCCTTATAAATTATTAATTGATTTTAAAATTCCATCTAATACTACTTGGCAATGAATTTTATCAATAACCTCTGTGGTTAGATAGTCCTAGCAATAGAACGTGAACAAAAGTTGACTGTCAGGGAGAAAGGAAGTAAGAAGAGAAAAGTAGGAGTTGTGGAGAAGAAACAAGATCAAGAAGGATCTAATCAGAATTTTCAAAATAAATCGGCAAGGATATTGATAAAGGATTCAGAAGACAGTATGGAGTATTTCAATTACGGTCAAAAAGGGTCATTATGCGTCAAAATGCAAGTGGAGAATATAGGATATCCCTGTCGTAACTGTGGTAAGGTAGGACACTTTGCCAAGAATCATAAGAAAGCCGCCCAAGGATGTGTGGGAGGTGGTGTGTCTAAAGAATCGACATTTAGTACGGTTAAAGTTAGGACCTTTAAGATAACCAAGATATCCACTGCTCAAGATTCGGATGTAGTTGCAGGTGCGCTTTCCCTCAACTCCGTACCTGTTATGTTCTATTTGATTCAGGAGCATCTAAGTCTTTTATATCTAAGGATTGTGTGATTAAAATGGATTTAATGTTGAAAGATTTAACTGAACCTTTGACCATAGAAGTGTCAAATCAAAATCCTAGGGCAATTTTTTTCGGCGGACCTAATACCTTTCGAGCTAGGAGAGTTTGACGTAATTTTAAGAATGGATTAGTTGTCCCAACTTAAAGATAATATTGACCATAAGAAGCAGAAGATTGTGATGTTTACAGAGGATAATGTCAGGGTAAATTATCAAGGACAAAAGCAAGAAAAGAAATTTATCTCAATACTGAAGGCAAAGAAACTGTCAAGACAAGGATGTGAGGCTCACTTAGCTCATATAATGGACGTTGAGAAAGAGGTACCTAATCTGGATGAGATTTCAATAGTAAGGGAATTTTCAGATGTCATTCCAGATAAGTTTCCAGGATTGCCACCAGATCGTGAGATAGATTTTTCTATTGACTTATTTCCCGGGGCAGAACCAGTTTCAAAGGCTTTGTATCATATGGCCCCATAGAGATGAAGGAATTAGCTAAGCAACTATAGGAGTTTTTGGAGTTGTTGGATAAGGGAGTGATTAGGCCAAGTGTATCCCCGTGGGGTGCACCAGTGTTGTTTGTAAAGAAGAAGGACGGGAGTATGAGGTTGTGTATTTATTATCAGGAGTTAAATAAGTTGACCATCAAGAATGAGTTTCCTCTACCCATGATTGATGATTTGTTTGACCAGCTTAAGGGAGCGTGTTGTTTCTCGAAGATTAACTTGAGATCGGGCTATCATCAGTTAAAGATTAAGCCCGAAGACATACCAAAGAGTGCATTCAGAACCATATATGGGCGTTACGAGTTTTTAGTGATGTCATTTGGATTGACCAATGCACCAACCACTTTTATGGATTTAATGAACACGGAGTATAAGGAGTACTTGGGTAAGTTTGTGATTGTATTTATTGATGACATCCTCATCTACTCAAAGACTAAAGAAGACCATGCAGAACATCTGAGGATTGCCCTACAAAGGCTGAGAGAGAAGCGGTTGTATGTCAAATTTTCAAAGTGTGAATTTTGGTTGGAGGAAGTTCAATTTGGGGTCATGTAGTGGGTAAGGATGGTATTAAGGTGGATCCTATAAATATTGAGGCTGTGTCCAATTGGGAACAACCAAAGACTCCGACGGAAGTTAGGAGTTTTCTTAAATTGGCAGAATATTATCGAAGATTTGTGAAAGACTTTGCCAAGTTTGCGACTCCATTGACTAAGCTGACTAGAAAGAATGAGAAGTTTATTTGGACTGAGAAATGCGAAGAAAGTTGTCAAGAGTTGAAAAAGAGATTGGTGACAGCTCCAGTGTTAGCATTGCCAGACGAAACGGAAAATTTTGTAAACTACAGCGAGGCTTCTTTGAAAGATTTAGGTTGTGTGTTGATGCAACATGATAAAGTTATTACATACGCGTCCATGCAGCTAAAACCTCATGAGCAGAAGTATCCAGTGCATGATTTGGAACTGGCAGCAATAGTGTTCACGTTGAAGTTGTGGAGGCATTACTTGTACGGAAAAAAGTGCGAGATATACACGAACCATAAGAGTTTAAAGTATATATTCACACAGAAGGATCTAAATATGAGACAGAGAAGATGGTTGGAACTGATTAAGGATTATGATTGTTCCATTAATTACCACCCAGACAAGGCCAACATAGTGGCAGATGCCTTGTGCAGAAAGGAAAGATTGAATGTGATTAGGGTTGCTGAGGAGTTAGCAAAGGAATTGGAAAACTTGGAAATTAAAGTTCGAGTACCAGGAGGTGATAGGGAGAAATTATATGAGATTACCTTCCAGCCAGAACTAATAGAAAAAATTAAGAAGTGTCAAAAAGAGGTAATGGATCAAGGATTAGGCAGTTTAACTGGGGAAGAAATTTGCACTCAAAAGGACAACAAAGGTATGTTTAAATCTTCTTCTAGAGTATGGATCCCCAAGGTGACTGAGCTAAAGAATGAGATTTTGCGAGGAACCCATAATTCTAGGTTTTCTATTCATCCTGGAAGGACTAAGATGTACCAAGACCTGAAAAGGAACTTTTGGTGGCCAAGAATGAAAAAGGAGATAAGTGATTGGGTTAGTAAATGTCACACTTGCCAAACGGTAAAAGCAGAACATCAGAGGCCAAGTGGGATGATCGCCTACCTTTAATTGAGTTCTCCTATAATAATAGTTATCATGCTAGCATTCCTACGAAGCTTTGTATGGACGCAAGTGTAGATCCCCACTTTATTGGGATGAAGTAGGATAAAAGAAGTTGTTAAGTCCTGAGTTAGTTCAATAAACTAAGGACGCAGTGGTATTGATTCGGAAAAGATTAGAAGCAGCTCAGGATAGATAGAGAAAGAATGCAAACTTACATCAAAAGGATATGGATATAGAATTAGGGTCGTTGGTATTGTCGAAAATGTCACCTTGGAAATGATTGGTTAAATTTGGACAGAACGGCAAGCTGAGTCCTATGTATATCAGACCATTTGAGGTATTGAGAAAAGTAGGTAAAGTTGCCTATGAATTAGCGCTGCCGCCGCAACTGCACCATATTCATAACATGTTCCACGTATCTATGTTAAAGCGATATATCTCTGATTCGAACCAAGTCATTGAGTATGAACCAATCGAGCTTCAGCCAGATTTGTCCTACGTGGAACAGCCACTCCAGATCCTCGACCGTAAGGAGCAAGTCCTTAGGAATAAGTCGATTCCCATAGTAAAAGTGCTTTGAAAGAATCCTCGAGTTGAAGAGTCTACTTGGGAGTTAGAGTCAAATATGCTTGACAAATATCCTCACTTATTTGGTTAGGTGAGATAATGAGGACATAATCTTTTAAAGGGGGAAGGTTATAACGACTCGTACTTTTATATTATTAAAAGTGTAATTATTAAATAAATTAATAAATAAATATGTTATAATTCAGTCAGTTATGTGTTGTATTTAACATTAATTGTGTGACTCAGTGGTGTGCGAGAATTATTTGTATTATTAATTGTTGAGTCGTATCAATTTGTTTTTACTTTTAAAAGTGATTTTATTGAAGACTTATTTTCATAAATATTTAAATTATCTTTAAAATTAGTTCTATGGCTTTATAATTTCAATAATTATTTATAGGAATTTATAAAATTTAGAAAATAATATTTTGTCGATTATTTATTCCTAAATAATTTTCTGATTGTATTTAACTACAGATTTAGAATTAAATTCAGGAATATTTCAAAAATTATGAAACTTATATCTTATTAGTAGGTGAATATTTCGAGAATTTTAAAATTAGTTTGGTAATTTTTCAAATTTTATTCACCCGTAAGTTTGTTCATTAAAGCGCGCAATGCGGAGAGAATTGGGGCTTGCAAGCAGAATTCGGGGCATGTGGCGAATCCTGTGATACGTGTCCAATTTTCTGTTGATTTCCACATATGTGGCTTGATCTTAGAGTTTATAAAAAAATAATAAAAACAAAACAGATATATGCAAATATAATTATCCCATCCCCTGTAACTCATTCTCTCATCTCTCTGTTAATCTCTCTCTCTCTCGGCTTCTCTCTCTCTCTCTCTCTCTCTCTCTCTCTCTCTCTCTCTCTCTCTCCCTCTCTCCCTCTCTTTCTCTCCCTCTCTCTCTCTCGCATCTCTCTCTCTCCCTTCCTCTTTTTCCTCTCCCTCATTTCCTCTGTTTTTTTCCAGTTGCTTCTTTGCGCCGCTGTTACTTTGGTTCCCAGTAATTCCTTGTGCCGCCCCTATTTCTTTTCCGTTGCCACCTTTCTTGCTTTTCCGGTGAGGGGTGGTGGTGTGTGGTCTGTGTTGTGTGTTTGTTCCATTTTTAAATACCAGAGTTTAATTTTATCGGTGAAGTTCGCGTAGGAAATAGCATGCTAAAATAATTCCTACGCGAACTCTAGACACAGATGATTTTAAAATGGAAATAGCATGCTAAAATTGAACTCTGGTATTTAAACATCACGTGATTTATGTTATGCTTTAAAGAGCATGCTAGTTTTGTGGATATCCAGTTTTTCCTATTTTCATGGTTTTATACACGAATGATTTTATGAATTATGTTCCTATAACTGTTAAGCATAACATATTTTACTCTGTTATTCATATATTGGTATTGTTGAGTAATTATGTGCTCACCCTTTTAAATATATATATATATATATATATATCATAGATGCCTAGGACACCTATCTGTCATAGCCAAGGCAGAGTTCCAGTTCCTCCTCTATCGGGTTCCTATGAGGTAGTTATGTTAGACCTGATGTAGGTCTGTTGAGTTGATGTAATGAGATAGTTGTGTCAGACTTATTTAAATAATTTGGTGCATGTTGTAATAGTTGAGTAGCCTATATCATACTTAAATCTGGTAAAGATCTTGGTAAGGGGGTCGTGATATAGTAATAATAAGTTTAGTTGTATTGTATCTATGGTTTGTTATTGTTCGTGACGTCAACTCCTGACCCCGGGGTTGAGACCGTCACATCTGCATCCTCTCAAAAGGATGTAGTTGAAAAAGAGGGAACAAAACAGACTTTAGGGGCATCCTCTCAACAGGGTGTCTCTATTGAATAAAGCACTATCCCTAGTGCACCTTGTAAAGAGTCTGCACCACCACTTGAACACATTTAAATGTATGAAAGAATAAATAAGGATGGCACACATACCGAGAGCACATCTTTTGAAGCTCCCCCTTCTACTCAGTGGGAGCTGCCAACACTCACTTCTGAAATTATAAATCTTATATCTAAGATTTTTTCTACATAGAATGAAACACTTGAATATAATTCTCAAGTGTTGCAAAATCAAGTAACATAGTTCAAGAAATTGTGCTCACCACCCAGGAATCATATTTTGTTGGGGAGAGGCAACACTCTGGGGTAGACCTTGATGACACCAACAAAAACACAGGGGTTTCACCAGTTTTTACTGAAGACCCTGTGGTTGTCACAAATGCACCTTCATATACAAATCAATCTTCACCAGTTGAAAGGTTTAAGGGTAGTACTCCTGAGGGGGAGCTATCTAAATTCTCTCCAATTCAATTGGAGGTTCCTCATGTAGGAACAACTCACTTCAAAACCCTAGTTGAGATTACCTTAACAATTGAAGCTAGGAGTCCAATTTCCAATGATCCTATCATAGGAGAGGCAAGTCAAGCACATTCAAGTGCCAGTTCTTTGCAAGAAGAACAAGGGTTTGAGGCCATGGTACATGACAATAACCTAGTCAAATACCCTTCAATTCAAATGGAGGTTCCCACAAGTAGTGAACAACACATTTCCACAACCACAGTACCTACTGTGAGTTCAACTTTGATTCCAATCACAGGGTTACCTACCTTCTCTCCACCCTCTCCATCAAACAAATCATACATCCCTTCAACATCAAACCCTTCTCAACAACCCTCAATCCTTATCTCCCAGTGGTTGCAGGATGCTCAGGCTCAACCAATAACTATGAATGACCTTTTGGTGGATCAACTTTCTGGTCTTGACAACATTACCCAACAGCTTCTCACAACTGACATGTCCAATTAAGACTATCAGGCAATCTTGTTGTCATACAAAGAAGATGTTGAAAAGCAGCAGCAGAAGATTGTGAATGAAGCTTAGCAGGATGGGAATGTAGATGCTTGATTAGACAAGGACTTCAGCTTGAGCATGGATGAGGTCTTGGCAAGATTTAGATAAGGATATGTCACTATCATGGGAAGCAATGTCAAGGCTCTCAGTCCACATGAAGTCTATGTTGCTATGACAGAAGTCTACAAAGCTCAACTCAAAGCTTTTAATCTCATAAGTAAAGCACTGCAACAAACACTGGACAACCATCAAGACAGGATAAAGAGATCGGTAAAAGACAAACCGGATGACCTTGTGCCAACTCAAGTGGAAATAAAGAATAAATTCCAGAAATTTGTTGATCAAATGGCAAGGTTTGATGTCACCAGTATAGAGTAGAGCATCAAAAGTCTAAAACAATCCTTTCTAGCTCTCCATGAAGTTGTCCAGACTCACATCACCAGTAACAATGACACAAGGGTCAAACTGGATCAACTGCATCAAGCTAGATAGAACCATCAGCTCTTTTAATGGAAGGGATCAAAGAGTCAGTTCAAGCTATATTTGGTGCTCCTCTCTCTTCAAGCTCCCAACAACCACTTTCTACATCAACAAATCTTCAGATTCAATCTCTTCAACATCAAGTTTCCGATCTCCAAGCCTCAAATGACTCACTCACAACTTAGGTCAATGCTCTCACTTCTCTAGTGCAGAGTCAACAAAATGACATCAGGACCCTGGTAGACTCCCACAAACATCTTCAAATACAGAATTCAGTTTCTTTAGGAGCTATCATGGGTGCCTTGAATGTTCCACTACCTGCTCTACCTGAAGCTGTGAGGCCAGAAATTTCAAATCCACTACTCCTGCCTGCCAACAAGACTAAGGGGGAGATAGAAGCTAGGATTCAACAGTCCAAGGAAGCGGGTAAATCTTCACAATCTAAAGAGGCTGGAAAATTGACAACTCAATCTGGTCAAAGCTCCAGATACAAATCTCTCAAATTTTGGAAAATACATACTATAGAAAGTTGCAGAAGGACCCTGTCAAGACAAGGAGTTCAATGAGCTATTAACAGTCCTAAAAATGTCTCTTCACAACAACTACATAACTTACAAAAGAGCCTTGGTCAACAACATCAACTTCCTAAGAGTGGTAATTGTCAAAGTTGGAAACTTACTGGAGAAAAGGATAGTTGCAAATGTCAATGGTTGTGGCTTAGACAGGTGTCTTCAAATGTCTCTCTCAAATTTTCAAACCATAAGAGCATCTGAGCTGGATATAATTATTGACAGAGTTAATCCAGTCATTCCAGAGGACACCCACTTGCTCAATGAACTTAAGAAGACATATATAGTTATTTTTCCTGAAGCCTATCTCTCTCCAAGCAAATGGGTGACCTACATCTGCCCACAGACCAAAAAGTGCAAGTACTTCACAGTTTCAAAAAATTGTGTGAGAAGAAATATGAGATTGATTATGACTCTGGAAACTGATCTCGAGTCCAAGAAAAACAAGAAAGTTGAAGATGAGGAGATGATCAGAATATTGGGGAGATACCTACAGAATGCTGAGATCATGTTGCCAACTACTCAATTCAACACAAAAGATGACAAGGATGATAATGAGTAGAAGAATGATGAGCAAAAACCTTCTGGCTCAAATCGAAGTCAATCTACCAAGGCAAGTGGCAGCAAAGTAGAAGAGGGGAGATGAAAGGAGAAGGAAGAAGAGGGAAGATGGTGAAGGTACCAAGAAAAATGTCCTACCAATCTGAATCTCACAAACTCAAGCCATTAGGCCTGCAAGCTCAAACACTCAACCACCTTTAACCTCTAATCCTAAACTTTTGTAAAAACAAACTGCAAACACCTTATTCAAAACAATCACTTCTAGCCAAACCACCTTAAAGAAAATCTCAAACCTACCTTCATTCAAGCCACCAATCAAGACTCATTTCAAGACAGTTGGGAGAAAACCAAAGAAGCTGCAAGTTGGTACGGGGATTATCTGGAATTGCTTTAACCTGACTGATTTTTTTACCTTTAAATTGGTGCATCATAGATGTTGATTACTTTCAACAATTATTTGAAGAAATGGTCAAAAATTGGGTTGTATCATGGAGAGAAGTCAGAATCTACTATCAGGATGGCTCTTTTACTCTACTTAGCAGGGAATTAATGGATACACTTTCAACCACAGAATTTAAGAGGATGATTAGCTTAATGAAGGAAAATGACACAAGTACAAAGGCATGGGAGGCTGTGATGTGTGTATGGATGAGAGAAAGAGATGAAAGAAATGCAAAAGCAAGGGCTGAAAAAGAAGAAAGGGATAAGAAATATGCAGAAAAAATTTCTATGTTTGAACAAAGATCAAATGAGCTCAAGGAAAAAGGGATGAGTAGAATTTCAAAAGATGGACATTTTTTAAACATAAAGATTGGCAGTCACTCAAGATTCAGAGTTAATTACCTCAATGGTTCAAACTGGATGATTGGCTCAGACTCGTAGAAGCCTTGAGAGGGACACAAATTATTGAAGAATTAAATGTGCTTATAAATCTCAAGGACCTTATTAGGAAAGAACCGGGCTATGAAGATTTCACCTAGTTTTTGGAGTATTGAACTAATGTAATTGCTCAATGTATAAATGTTGAAATATGTCAAATCTGTCAATTTTTCTTGTATTTTAATTTAGCTTGGGGTTAGTCTTGTTATCAGGCATGAATTTGTGATAATAAATCTTCTCATAAATTGGGGGATATTGTTGTGCAAGACATGCCTATACAATAACAGGACTAAGTCAAATTGATAGCCCTAAGATTTAGTTGTATGATAGTCTAAATCTGTATTATGTATTGTATTACTTGAGTCTATAAAAAGGTTAAATATTAGACTGGAGTATTTTTCTGTAAATAGTCTCAAGCCTAAGAATAAACTCTGGAAGAAGATCAAGCAAAGATCATGCCTCAGAGAAAAGATGAAGAAGCTTGGAGTTGAATAAAACTGTTTTATGAAAAATGTTCTAAGTTAAGATATCTACAAGTCAAAGATCAAGTCATATAGAGAAATCATTCAAGAACTCCAGAATGACTTATCGAGAAGTCCAAAATGACTTATAGAGAAGTCTCAGAGATATCGACATGTCAAATGAAGATGTGAAGATTGGAGATATCGACAAGTCAGTTTATCATTAGATATCTCAGAGATATCGACAAGTCAAAATGTATATAGAGATCTCAGAGATATCGACAAGTCATTTCTGCATATAGAGAACTCAGAGATATCGACAAGTCAGAATGAAGCTATGAAGATTGGAGATATCGATAAGTCAATTTCTCATTAGAGATCTCAGAGATATCGACAAGTCAAAATACATATAGAGATCTCAGAGATATCGACAAGTCATTTCTACATGTAGAGATTTGGAGACCTCGACAAGCCAAGTTCACTTATAGAGAACTCAGAGAGCTCGACAAGTCAAAGACACTTATAGAGAACTCAGAGATCTCGATAGCCATTATACTTATCGAGATGTCGCTTCTCTGTAGAACAAACTGGAGATCTCAATATGAGCCTTAAGTACATAATGCATACAAGTTAAAGATTCAAGATTATCAATCAACAAATGATCTAATCACTTAGATTGAAAAATCTACAAAAGCAGCTTGAAGAGTGCAAGATCAAGGGCCAAGATTAACTGACAAAGGAAGGTCACAGACCTACAAGATTTGCAAAAATTTATTGAGCCAAAAATAGAAAGAATTAGAGATGACTTAGAAAAGGGTTTAGTACATCTTATTGTATGCTATGTAAACCCGTGTTTACTAATCTATAAAGTAAACACTGGTCCTTTGTTTTTAAGAGTAACAAACAGATCTAAATTTTCTTGTACTCTCTCAAGAAAGATACTGAGTTCTTTTATTTTAAATAACTTAGAATTTGTAGTAAAAAAAACTTAATTATACAAATTAATTGAGTTTTGAAATATTGTGTTTGTTGTGGTTGTTGTTTTCACTCTACTAACATAATATCTTTACAAATTGTAAACTGCTTTTGTTAGGTCACACACACTGTAGAAGGGGGTTGAATACAGTGTTTACTACAATCAAATAGAATATAAGAACTCAAGTAACAGAAAACAGATTTATTCAACACAATAAACTCTCTTACAAAGAACTATCCTCTCTCAGTGATGAACAAATTATCACGAGAGCTGCTAGGGTTACAAAGAATAATAACTTCGATAATTATAACACATATAGTGTAAACCCTATGCCTGTGTTTATGTACTACACAGTTACAAGATAAATTCTAATTGATATGGAATATAATTCTGCTTCCTAAAATATGTCAACTAGTTATCTTTTCTTCCAAGTATTCTATTCTTCATAGAATTCTCTCTTCATGCATAATTCTTTCTATCTTAGTATCGATCTTCTTTCCTTTCAATCAGCAGCCTGCTTTATCTGAAAGTCATCTTAAGTCCTGATATTATCTCCTGATAAATATCTTCTGATAACTTAAGTTCTGATAACTTAAGTTCTGATATCTTAAGTTCTGTCTTTAGTATAAGTGTTGATTTCCAGTTAAGTACTGATTTGTCCTGTTAGGTAAGATCTGAAAACTAAACACAAATCATATTACACATGACATTATCAAATATATCTAACAATCTCCCCCAACTTGTAAATTAGCATAATATACAAGTTTAACAGATATTTGATGATGTCAAAAACATTAAGTATAAATGCATGAGAATTTGACTAGATAACTACAACTTACAGTCCTTTCAGCTTTACCATCTTTAACTTCTGATAACAGCTTCAGTCTGTAAACACTTCAGAATTTAAGCAGTTGTAGATCTTTGACTTTGCTTCAATTTCTGACCTCTTTGATATCAGTAGTTGTTCTGAGATAGTTCTTCAACAAACATCTCTCAGCATATTCAAGTTCATTGACCATCCTCCTTTTAGCATTTATCAATTCAGCTGTATTTTCACCATTTTGAAAAATAGCTGCTCTGAGATCATTTATCTTAGCTTTTCTTATCTCCTGATCTAGTCTGATCAGATATGCCTTGTCAGACTCTAGATTGAATTCCACAGCCTTATAACCCAGAAAAGTAGTTATAATCTTAGCAGAGTTAGGCTTCATTTCGACAATATCACCTTTGTGATCTCTGTACTTGGGACAGTATGTGCTGTCAGACTTTACAGAATAAAGCTTCTTCTGTCTTTGAATTTGGGACTTTAAATAACCTGTAGCACTATCTGTTAATCTGTCTTTCACTTGAAGTAGAAATAGAACATGTTCCAGTTCCTCAAAATACTTCAGTGGTATAGCATTCTGCCTAATCTGGTATACCCTTCCATCTGTCATAAAATATAACAAGATATGTTCTTTCAAAAAGGTATGATAAACCATTTGTACAGATTCAAGTTGATTTAATCTTTCAGGAGTTGCTCCAATACCTGGTTCACTTAAGGAAGTTGGATCATTGGTAGTGTTATGTACTCTTCTTACATCAGAACTACCCAATCCAGATTTATCTCTAGCTTCCTTTCCTGTAACAACTCTTGCTTCAAAACCACTTGTTGCAGTCTTCAAAGGTTGAGCCTGTTTAGCTTTGGTGAATCCTGGTAGGAGTATCTTTGAAGTTTTAACATGAGCAATGTCAGAGGTTTCCTTTTCCTTATCTTCTGATATCAAGCCAACTTGAGCTATGTTAGAGGTTGCTTGCTTCATTGTCATATCAGAACTTACTACATCTTGACTCTGAACAACATGAGCCATGTCAGGGGTTGTTTGAAAAATCTTCTTTTGTATCAGAGTAAGATTAGCATCTTCTTCATCATCAATTATTTCTTCATCCATGACTGGCATATAAACCTTTACAGGTTCATCAACTTTTTCTTTGCCCTTGGACCTTGGATCAATTTCCACTTGTGATTTGGCTTTAGTTGCCTCAGAATTTGTTCTTTCCTTTATCACAATACCCTTAGGCTTTGGAAATTTCTTTTCAACAACAGAAGCTTTAGATTTTGTCTTGATACCTTCTGCTTTGAGTCTAGCTTCTTCTTCCTTTAGACTCTCAAAGTCCATTCCTGGATTTTCTTTAAGAAATAACTGCTTTGAAATTTCTTCATCAAGTTCTAGATGTTCACCAGAACATATCCTTTTACCAGTATCAGAACCTATTCTTCTCCCAGTATCAGAACTTATTCCTTGACTTGTAATTCTAGCTTTACCTGGTCATCATTTCTATCATCCTTTCCCTTCAGTGTCTGAATAGATTTGCATTCGGACTTAATCACTTTCTCCCCCTTTTTGGCATCAGCAGGTAAAAGAAGAGAGACAAGCAATTCCACTGAGGATTGGATCTCATTGAGTTGATTTTGGTGAGAAGCTTGATTCTTCAGAATTTCTTCAATTTGAGTTTGGTGCTTCTCCTGAGTTTTCTCAATGTAGGCAATTCTATCAAAGGCTGGCTTGAAAAATCTGTTCTTTTCAAGTTTCACATTTATATCTTGTTGGATCAAAGTTTCTTCAATTTTATTCACCTTGGCATGAGTTGTTGAGTGTTGACCTTGAAGGTGCCTAGTACTCAATGCAGTAACTCTCAGCTGTGCCTTGAAATCATCATTTATCAGCATTTCATCAGCTTTTGCCAGATGCTCAGCAAGAATCTTTTCAGAAGGAACAAAACTAACTGTGTTCCATTCCTTAGTCCACTCCTTTCCTCTAGGAGTTTCACTCCAAGGTACTGGTGCTTTCCCTGTAATAAACTTCTTGACTAAATCAGCTTTATTAACTGTTTGTTGAGATGCATGTCCTGATGGACCAACTATATCAGCATCTAAATTAGCAGCAGCTTCACCAGTAGTTTCTTCATTGGCAGCATCAGAACTTGTAGATCCTGCAGTATCAGCATCCTCTGATAAAATAGCAGTATGTGAGGCTATAGAGGCTTCAACATCATCCTCTAAATTCTGATCTGCAGCCAGGTTCTGATCAACATCCAAAATTGATGTTTTTGGTGGAGTGAGTTGAATTGGTGGAGCTTCCAAGTACAAAACCTCAGGCACAATCAAGTTATAAATATCAATTTCAACACTTGTACCTGGTTCTACAGTATGTACTGGATCAACTAT